>NC_090291.1:27625000-27927500 GCF_037392515.1 Haliotis asinina
ACTAACATTAAAAGTGCCTACTTCAAATTAATAGAAAACGAAAAGTATATGTGAAATCTGAGACCACATTTCCATTTCACATTAGTTACTCGTCTTCCTTCCACTTATACATGTATATCTTTGTTTAAAACTCCAGCTAGGTCCGAAACATCCTCAAATCGATATATCAATAGAATATGTCGAATAATCGACTACTATGAAAATAGTTTTCTTTGAAATTAACGCTTTTGTGTGTGAATATCGATGTTTGTATTTGTGCTTGTTTGTAAATAGTTGTGTTATTTAACCTTTGTGTTATCTAACCTTCGCTTTTTCGTAAGGAACTATCGGCACATCTCGCTCCTTATCAAAACACTTTTTATCCAGACAATTCATCAATATTACGGTCAATAGTTCTTACACTACCCGTCCTTCTTTCGTAATTTATAGTGTGAAACACCCTTTGTCTAAACGTTCCAGATGGAATGGCCTTTGAAGTATAAATACGTGAGAGATAATACTAAACCAATAAAACGACAACATAAAACATATAACATAAAACTATAACACGTAACTACAAATTTGATCGACGAAATGTAATTGTTATTGAATATGATATATTGAATATACAATATTAAATAATACGCCACCAATATTGTATATTAATATTGCTGGCGTATTCGGAGAAGCTTCATGAGCAAAGGGACATCCATCCCTGTGATCTGTGATTTTTATATCTGTGATTTTTAACAATAGCCATCATATGTATATCCAAGAATTGTAAATATTTGTTTGTGAATTAAATATGACAATATTTGTTAGGAAGCTCTTTGGCTTTGTTTTTATTTAAGATTCCATGTAATTATATAGCCGTTGCCTTTCTGCCTTCAAAGGCGCATTTACCTGCAATTGTGACAACAGGTGAAATATGAGTAATGATTTTTTTCCCACTTACTTCAAACTCCGGGAATAACGTAGTCTGTTATAGGAGCATATTGCATGCAGTGGACCACACTCGTCCAGTGAACATGCGCTTAATGTTTTGGATATATAAATATTATGAATATAGTTTATGGTTTGCTTCACGTTTCGGAAGGCACAGCAAAGAAACGCACCATTTTCTGCCAAAGTATCTGAAAGGAAAGCGAAATATTGTCTTTTTTACTTAAGCGTGTACAATATTATAATATATTTATACATTTTGTAAACCTTTCATGCCAAAAGGGGTTTCCGATACATGACACCCCAAACTATGCATATTTGTATCTCGCCGACACACCAGGATCGGATGATCTGTGTTGTACTAAAGTCGTAAGACATCTGCCCCATGTCTTGCTTTGTTGTACTAAAGTCGTAAGACATCTGCCCCATGTCTTGCTGTGAGCTTCCTTCCACATTTAAGTTGCCACATGGTTATAAATCTTAAATTGTATTCAAACTTTTGTTGCATAATTCTGTTTTTAGAATCAATATTGACAATATAATTGTTTGGTTGTGATGCCACCTTCAGCAGTGTACCTGCAATATTAGTGCAGTGAATAACAGACATGGTCTGTATATATTGAACCTATATGGGAAGTTGACCCCGAGTCTCCAGCGTCACTTGAGCAAACGCTTGAACCATTGGACCACGGCAATGCCTACACGTTATAATAAGGGGACCTTCTCTTATGGTTTTACTAGTGTATAAAATGCTTTTTTATATATTTATCTTAGATACGTTATTACGAGTTGTTTTGTTTTTCATTTTCTTGTTGAATAAAACGTTTAAATGAATCTACCAAAGAAAGAGTCTATGTAAGTGTATAGGTGATGGTTGATAAAGAAACAAGACAAGATAACTGATGTATTTTCAAACGTTTTTGGTTTGCATTTTTAACAAGGGTTTTGTTTTTCATGTGCTGTAGCAATAAAAACAAATTGCACTGCAGTATAACCTCCACAAATATGCCATGTCAGTTTGGAGGTTTCCGATGTTAAATAAAGTATGTCAGCTTACTGAGGAATCTGTTCTCTGTACATGCTGTGCGAACAAACGTAATGATCCATGTTGGAGAGATATTGCATGGGCACCATATAAATTTATATTTGTATATAAATTTATTCACTTGAACAACGTGATGTGAATGTCTTGCTAAAGCGCGAATTTCGGGCACATTAACAAGTGTGTTGTTGTATATTTCAGTGATAAAACACAGATTGAAAATATTTCTGATAACTTTCAAACTTAGTTTAAACTCAAACGGCTTTAGCCAAAATAGCTATGTGCAACTGGAATGTTGGCAGACAGATCATTGTTGTAGTAGCTTCTAACGTTTCACAATCAGTGATTGTCAGATTTGATTACAGATCACGAACAGAACAAAATACATTAACAAAAGATCAAACACCGTATCAAGAGAGGACGATTGGTGATAATTGTTGATCAACGGCAAGCAAACAAAAGGGAAAGAATGATTTGTATGCAGGAATAACGTTGTCCTTATAAGACTGACAAATCCATAAGTCCAAATCTCGGGGATATCTGTGCCTTCTCCACCAACACCACTGGCATCACTTTTATCCTTATTTTTGTTCCCGATCTTCCATTTTTCTTCCCCCGTACCTAGTTCAGGTATTTCTGTATTGGTAAATGGGAACATTCAAAATGTCAGTTTGCGTGTCTTACACGATTAAACGTCCATGTGACTGTATGACAGCAACACTCTTCTCCTCATACCCCCTGTCAGCCTCCTGATCCTCCGAAGGGAAAGTCTACGCCATAACTTGTGACAAGCAGGTGGGTCAGGTTCTGTACAGGTGGATCCCTTTGTTGCTCGCGACGACACGTCATGTCCCGGATACCGGACAGGGTTAAGATAGGCTCCAGAGGGTTGATCCGGACTCATTTTAATCGTTACATATGTTAGGGGCGCTTAACTAAGCTCTATACAAAACTATATAGAAACGCGGTGCAGTATATATCTGACATCAATTACTATGTGTCATGTAGATGCCCAATAGTTAGTCAGACTCTTGTTTTATGACATGTCCATATGAGCACTACAACCTATTACAACATAATGCTACCTGAAAATGTTATGTTCAAGAGGTTTGTTTATATTGAGTATTGTCTTCTTCAGAAGGGAAGAAAACAATCTGTATCACGGTTATAAAACAGATGGTCAAAGAAATGCTAAAGTTGATCATAACACTATAGTATATTGTGGCATTTCTAATGGTTGATCACAACAATACCAAAGCGAATCACAAAATTAATTTCGTATTTACAGAAAAAGCAGACAGTGATTAAGTAACTGGAAATTTCGAGCAGGATTTCAAAACGTCGATAGTGATGAGGCTACATGGGAATTTATTCATTTGTGGTCCCGCATCGTTTATCTCTGTGGACAGTATCTGTTTAAGATATAAAGATTATCATTATGTTGAAATTGAACGAAGACTTCAGTCAGCACATCATTCCATAAGAAACAGCATATATTTAGTCTTGTGAAATACACACACACAGCCACACACACACAGGCAACCACGCACGCACGCACACACATTTCACACCAGGCTTTCCACCAGTTACATGGAATGTGCCAAAAAGTAAAGATGATAAAGATACAGTTATATGCAGCGACCGACAAGCGTTGTAGAACAATATGTCACTGTTTATACACTGTATCTTCAGTGGAGGCAGTAGTGTGTTATATATAGTCCTGTGCTAGAACCTTCGGGGCATCTCCAATAGCGATGAGAACAATGGTAGAATTATCTAGAATGATCATTTTGAAGGCACCTGCCTGTGAGTTTGATGTGGAATTTTCTAGGGTTTTTCTTGGCCACATAGTTGGAGCGAGTTGTTGCTTCCCATCTCGTGTTATGTCGCCGGTCCTTGTAAGTTGAGCATTGTTTGTGAGGCTGATATCCTGCGAGACCTACCTGCAGGTTGGACCCTATTGCTGAGTGGGGAACGTTACCATCATTGTTTTCATTGCGATCCCTGATACTCAGTCTGACTCTGAATTTTTATTGATTTGTGAATGTTAGTTTTTGAAAACAGTTGTTAATTAAATCACATTCTTAGTGGCTTGTTCGTTCCACGCATAGTTAGCTTGGGGATATCTATACACATATTGAATAAACAAGCAAATAAGTTTTAACAATCTACATTAATAAAGAAGGACACTAAGTAAACATTTCGTTTAAGAAACGATTTACAGTGAACACCTAGTCACTGACGTATGCTAGTATGTGAGTGATTTTGGACTCGTTACGGACAGAATATAAAAGTGTCTCAATAAACTGACACATTCCATTTGCTCTAATAGGGATGAGATCATAGTGTAATACTTGGAATGAAGAGACATAACAACGCAGTATCTTTTTCTTATTTCGTAAGATGAAAATCTGGAAATTTTCCGTATAGCTTCATGTTGACTACATAGGACGTTTGAGGTATTTCTACTTAACAACGCAAACAACACGGAACAACTGCGGATTTCAACCCGGATGTCTTGTGAAACTACACGTTCCTTTTATGTGACTGATTGTGGCATATAGTCACAGGGTGTCGACACAAACGAAAGAGCATTCATGAAAGCTTAAGAGTTGACAAAGAAGAGGTTGAAATACTTATCGTCACTTATTTCCTACTTAAATTCTACAACTGATAAAGTCAATATAACATGATATATGATAAAGTAAATATAACATGATTTATATATTATATAAATTACAAAATAGGACATGACAATGACACGTGTAGGTTACTGCACATGTACTGTGACAAGTGTTTGAAAGGGCGTGTGTACGTGTGTGTATTTGTGTATGTGTGCTCAGCCTTTGACTATGACCAGTAACAGGACTACATGTCCCAGGCTACCCAGTCAGACACATCGCCGATTGATCTCAAACATGTTTGATGTCTCTTAATGTGAACCGGCCGTGGATCGAACCACCGATCTCCGATATCTGAGCAAACACACTGACCACTGGACCACAGAGTGAAAGTGGAAACTTGATTGTAAATTTGTGCTCTTTCATATTTTAAATGAAAGTAATAATTCACCATTGACACCAATGAGGGAATATGTATGAGTGAATCTACCCTGGAATACTGAGCCGTTAAACCAATCCAATACAATACAATACCAAAATTTGATATTTTGAGTTTGTAAGAAATGTATTCAAACATAGTCCGTACCTTTAGTAAATAATTGCAGATGTAATTATTAAATACAACCCTGAGATTTAAGAAGCACAGAAGTATGTTACCCCTGAAATTACAGGGAGCCATATGAATAAGCTGACAGAGTACAGTTAATTGCACATCCATTCCACGAGCACCTGGTGTCATTGCAGCGTTCAGTCATCTGTTCATATGATTATCACATTTTGCCTTCCACACCCAAGGGAATCTGTTGTGATAGACAATATAGGTTGTAAATACACATCCGGTTTTATAAACGAGATGATTATATATCCTACTGCTTAAACGAGACTGCTCAATATTCGGCTATTTGAACAGTATAACGCTAATGTAAAATAGACGCTACTGTGGAGTACACACTGAGGTGGAGCAGACGCTGATGTATAATAGACGCTACTGTGGAGTACACACTGAGGTGGAGCAGACGCTAATGTATAATAGACGCTACTGTGGAGTACACACCCTGAGGTGGAGCAGACGCTGATGTATAATAGACGCTACTGTGGAGTACACACTGAGGTGGAGCAGACGCTGATGTATAACAGAGGTTAGTAGGGAGTAGACACTGAGGTGGAGCAGACGCTGATGTATAACAGAGGTTAGTAGGGAGTAGACACTGAGGTGGAGCAGACGCTGATGTATAACAGAGGTTAGTGGGGTACACACTAAGGTGGAGCAGACGCTGATGTATAAGAGAGGTTAGTACGGAGTAGACACTGAGGTGGAGCAGACGCTGATGTATAACAGAGGTTAGTAGGGAGTAGACACTGAGGTGGAGCAGACGCTGATGTATAACAGAGGTTAGTAGGGAGTAGACACTGAGGTGGAGCAGACGCTGATGTATAACTGAGGTGGAGCAGACGCTGATGTATAACAGAGGTGAGTAGGGAGTAAACACTGAGGTGGAGCAGACGCTGATGTATAACAGAGGTTAGTGGGTACACACTAAGGTGGAGCAGACGCAGATGTATAACAGAGGTTAGTAGGGAGTAGACACTGAGGTGGAGCAGACGCTGATGTATAACAGAGGTTAGTGGGGTACACACTAAGGTGGAGCAGACGCTGATGTATAACAGAGGTTAGTAGGGAGTAGACACTGAGGTGGAGCAGACGCTGATGTATAACAGAGGTGAGTAGGGAGTAGACACTGAGGTGGAGCAGACGCTGATGTATAACAGAGGTTAGTAGGGAGTAGACACTGAGGTGGAGCAGACGCTGATGTATAACAGAGGTGAGTACGGAGTAGACACTGAGGTGGAGCAGACGCTGATGTATAACAGAGGTGAGTAGGGAGTAGACACTGAGGTGGAGCAGACGCTGATGTATAACAGAGGTGAGTAGGGAGTAGACACTGAGGTGGAGCAGACGCTGATGTATAACAGAGGTTAGTGGGTACACACTAAGGTGGAGCAGACGCAGATGTATAACAGAGGTGAGTAGGGAGTAGACACTGAGGTGGAGCAGACGCTGATGTATAACAGAGGTTAGTGGGGTACACACTAAGGTGGAGCAGACGCAGATGTATAACAGAGGTTAGTGGGGAGTAGACACTGAGGTGGAGCAGACGTTGATGTATAACAGAGGTTAGTAGGGAGTAGACACTGAGGTGGAGCAGACGCTGATGTATAACATAGGTTAGTGGGGTACACACTAAGGTGGAGCAGACGCTTACTCAACAGAGGTTAGTGGGGAGTAGACACTGAGGTGGAGCAGACGCTAATGCAGAGAATATGACATTGTTAAGATGGGGAACACTCTAAGGTAGAGTAGACACTAATGTGGAATAGGCACTGAGTCGAAGTGAACACTCTTTTGCGAAGCAGATAGAGTTAATGTGACGTGTGTCATCCAAGCTACCGTACCTGACTACCGGACCCCGTGAGATGCCTCTTTCCACAAGCGTGGGTTATTGAAGGCCAATCCTAGTACTGATGTTCCAGTGTCAAATATAGTTTGCTAGCAATAAGATACGTCAGCTAGTTAAAAAAGACGTCAATGTTTCATGGTTAAATGTAACTTGATCACTTAAACATTTATTCGAATTTTAGGACGACAGAAACATATAATTCTTTAAGTGTCTAAGGTGTCATCTGACTTCTGTGTTGAAGACAGTGTAAGCATCTAGATATATGTACCTGAGCAGCGTATTGCCAAGACTGAAATGACAATACAAAAGAGCGAACTGTTAAGGGATCGCTAGAAATTTAAGATCGTGGTTTCCAATCCAGATGGCCAAAACTATAAATTTCTGTTTGCCAGCGCCAGTTCATGTTCGTGGCTTTCTTTAAAGAAGTATACTTGCATGAGACTTAATACTTTGACACTGACCCACGTGGCGTTAACAACCCGTCACAAAAAGAAAATCGATGCTTATGTAACCCCCTCTTTGGTTCTTAGACATTAAATTTTAAATGTATCAGATGGACTATTGTGATAAAGTGAAGACAGTACTGTAACCCTCGCTATGCTAACAAACATGCAAATACATTCATTTTAATGCAAAAATTTCAAAATATCTAATGTACCTGACTTCCCTGAGCAAAGTGTGTGATCTTTGTGAGAAGCTATAAGTTAGTATTATTATACAAGTCCTTAATGATCGCATTCTTGATTGACGTCAGAGACAACGATGGTGTTGACCTTTTCCGGCATGTGTTTTTCAGAGAGATAGATCAGACATAAACATAGCCATGTTGACTGATGGATTGACAATAGCATCTTCATGTATCTGTTTAATATGTAATTAATGTTATACGTAGTGCCACCAAAAATCTTTCAGAAATTGCAAACGTTAACCTTCAGTCAAGGCTACGTTCGGGGAGACTATTCGGGAAAACAACTGTAACACTGATCCGTTCCTTAGTGACTGTCATGACACTACCTTGATCTACTTGTTTCAGTCCAGTGCCAAGATGTTATATATTGTCTTTAATGTGGTTATCCTACTTGAAACATAGTGACCTTCAAAGCAAGCAGAAATTCACTTTCGGCACACAAAACCCTTATTTCACATCAAAAAGACATTACAAAAATGCTGCAAAATCCTACTAATAACCGTCTCGTTATTTTCCATAAAAAGAGCCTGCTTAGAGATTTAAGCTGAAGAAATTTGAGATTGTATGTCAGAATTGTCCCTTGATCATACAATCGTTGCTGACTTAAAGTGCTCTGTATGATAATTAAATCTATGGCGCAGCTGAACTTGTGAACATATGGCCAGCTTTTATTTCATTTAAGCATCCGAAGAAAGAAAAGACTCCATGGGAACATTTACTGCTGCCCTTTGTGCTGTCTCCTTAATTACAAAGACGAATACCGGCAATGTGTGAATACATCGGGATGCTGGCGAATGTCTGATGTGCCTTCGCATTCTGCGTACTAAAGCACCTGTAAAGTACTCCAAAGAGCATGAGTGAACATTGCCTGTGTACAATAACCCGGTATTAATCTTCACATTCCATGACACGCTTTGAATGACACGTATACATTAACAAAACCTGAGAAATATGTTTTTGTTTTCTTGACGCAAAATATGTCACTACATAACGTCTATGTTCCCTGATGATTTGTACATGATGATAGGTATCAGACGCCTGCTGGGTAATACCTGAGCTGCAGGTGCTGAATTGATACTCACAATAAACTACACATGATATCAAACAGATCACTCGAAACAATTAACACCATGGGAATTGTTGACATACAGAGATGTTGGTGAATACGCTGGAGCATCACATCAGTCCATACCTAAAGGACACACTACCTCATTACATTACGTTGACAAACTGAAAGATGAAGCAAATCACATCTTCTTTATCAGACAGATATTTCGTTCTAGCTAGCGAAGCATATTATGTTATAAATCTATTATCTGTATCGCTTATGAAGGCAAAATTGACACAGCACGAAAACGACGGCTTTCAATTACATTCATGTTATGGAATGGTGTCCTGAGGTTTCCACATTTCATCATCAAGCATAAATATTTCAACATGTGTTTTTAAATAATGTGATGTAACTCATGATGTAACAAGGCCATCAACACAAAACCACTTCCCGGTCGATTTGACCATAGAACACAAGGTTTACAAGTGTGTATATTAGTCTAAATTGCAAAATAACACCGAAATTGCCAATACAATCTTCAATGTTCTTTACAGGTTTGTAAGTCATATTGTGACACTAAAAAATCGCTGATTCATCAAGTTTCCAACACCTACTCCACTAATAGGTTTATCTTACCGGCATCTCGGCCTTCACTTTATCTTTGCCCTCTACAACAATGTCATACAGGATGACCTTGATACCGACTTACATAATTTGATAGTATTTTTCGTGTCCTCCAAATTATGGAAACCTCCCACCAGAAGTCCATAAAATGTATTGAAGCTTGATATGAACACGAATTTCCATTTTGAATTGATAATTTTACACGGAAGTAACACGGATGCAAAGATTGTGCCCTGCCATGCCATAGGTAAATCATTTCCACCTCTTTTACCGTCAAGATTAATATGTTCATACGTACGTAACCTTGCAATGCTGGGATGCGTGCCTCAAAATATAGAATGTAAAGGACGTTCTTGCAAGCCTGCGTTAATAGATCGTGTGCCGAATTATCCTCCTTGATATCAAACATGTGGCACACCTCGTGCAATCCCGGGTGATAATGTAGACCATCCATTGTGACAGTTGTGTCGGCACGCTATTATCTTTCTGGCCTGATCATTTCATGCACTAGGATCAACTCGGATGGAATTTCACACACGGAATTTTAACTAAAAGTCGGTTTTATGTTATATTGCGAATTAAAACACAAAATCATGGCACAGAATGACAAATGAGCCAAGCATTCCCTGTATTGGCCAGTACCAGTGACAGTGGTTGTCAGCTGTTGAATTGATGGTCTCTTGTATTACCATATTCAAGGCCTTTTGAAAGCAGTTTCAGCTAATGATATTCTCTTTGCATCATTTACCATTCTAAATAGCGGCTAAATAGCGCCTTTGATACTACTGGCGTGTGTTCGTGCCGCGTGTGATTAGTTCACGACACAACTTGACACAGACACACTTATCACAGCTATCAGCTGTCATCCAATTCTTTCCACACATCTTTCATAATGGCATATATAATATTCAGAGACAGTCATGTCTTCTCTATTCCGAATGAAAAATGATTTTGGTAAGAGAAGTGTTTGCATTGCTCCGCCAAACGACTATTAGGTCTAAACACATTTTAAATCTTTCTCAAACAGTTTCTCAATACCATCCCTCCAGAGAGGTGTTTACTGTAGCTTTTATACTTTAAAACCAGCTCATCTTTTCACAATGCGAGTCCAGGAGTACATCTATGTGCTTTTGGCGGCTTATTGGTTAAAACACTGGCTTCAGAAGCATGAAGACACGCATTTACTACCCATCAAAAGTTTAGAGTGACTTAAAGCACTCTTTATGTGTCATGTATATGTGTGTTGTTGCATGGAAGTTGAGTTTCTCCACTAACCTAGGGAACCAAGTCCAAACCTTATGCAGATGAACCATGCATCAAACTGCTCAAATGTAAATATCGTAACAGCTGCAAGGTTTTGTTGGGAATCACTGATTTTCATCATTTATTGAACGTTATTGAATTTGGTTTATAATACATCAGTTCACGTGTAAACTTTACCTTTAAACATTATGGATTATTAAATTGTTCAGAACAGTTGACTGAAGTAAGTGGCTTCATTTACCTTTACACTAATGAGTGTAAACTAATGATGGGTAGTATAGCTGAATGTTGCTAGAAGTGTGCCACTAACACTGTAATGATGCCAACTGAGCCAGGTGTCTTACCACACATATATACAGCCATGGCAACATGTTGTGTGTATCTGTATTCAATCTCAGTTAACCTTGTTGACTGGTTCACACCAACTTCATGACCTATGATTACCAGTTTGATTATTCAAACATCAATCCACACGGCTTCATCAACATCTCTCGTTGCTATAATATGATAAGTGTTTCCAAACTACAAGCCAATGATAGGGACCAATCCCATGCACAATGTCTATTTGGCGTTAAATCTCATCTGATGAAAACCAATGATCCTTATATGGTCGATGCCAGTCGCAGATTAAATGGTGGGGCAGACAACACCAATCTGGTACATTTCAAACTCAAGACAAGTAAGTGATCAGTACGTTCACCTTGATCACACTCACCATCAGCAGATGGGGAAACTTTCAGGGTAAGAACAGCTGGATGTTTAACTGTGCAGGTATGAGGTCAACAGGGCCACAATCGAGAACGACATGATACCACCGTGGATATGTATTGGATAATGCTGTCTCACAAAGAACAATTGATCAACAGAAAGAGGTCAAGAAAAAGTATGGACATGTGCCACGAAACCATCTTCTATTAGTAGACACCATATGCCAGGAAGTGGAAATTCACATTTCTTTGCGTGTTAACACAACAGATTTTGCAGAATTAGACACTGGTGATGTGTGTCGCTGACTTGGCACATGAACTTCGTATCCAAACTGCGGAGATCGTTATTCATGATGTTGATCACTGGATTGTCACCTCTGTTTAGTTGCAACATTGCTAAAGTGCGGCGTAAAACTAAATTCACTCACTCGCTGCTACATACACTATATCCGGTAACATAAAGGGGTCATAAGGTCTCCTTGAGGCTGATGAGACAGAGACACAACACGCTTACACGCAAGCATCTGCTATTTTTCATGTTCCTTCCGCCATTAATTATTGTACAATGAAGCCTAAAGTGTTAGTTGGGTGCGTGCAGTGCAGTTTATTGTATCATTTACGTGGTTGATACTCAACCGTTTGTTACAAAAGACTGGGTAAAAAAGAAATCATCAACTGAATAGGATTCTGTGACATCAGTGCATCTGAAATTCGAGCTCTTAATTTCCTCCATCTTTCACATCGATGAACGTAAAATGTCGTCACTGTTTTCAAATCTCATCTGGTTTAATCTAGACATACCTGACCTTGAAAAATGGTTTGACGTGCTTGAAACCTACTTAAATATATACAAACACTATTACGCAGTATGAACATTGATATCAGCTATCTTTAGAGATACGCCTGCACAAAGACTCCTAGTATGTTTGTGATGCATTTTGACATTGAAATGAAGAACCTATCTCACTTGACATCTGCCCAATAAAGGTGAAGTAAGCAACTTATTGTGGTGCTCTTCACCAATATATACTCTTCAAAAAAAGTAGGGGGACTGTACTTTCAATGTGCGATTGTCAAAATTGGGAGATATGTGGGATTAAATCAGTGTTGATGCAATCATAATGGATGTTTTGAGAATGCATCACCACATGGATTTCATTCAATGTAAATTTCAGTTATCCCCCTTGTTATAGTGACTGGAGTATGACATGAAAATTTCAGGCTTAGTCAGTTTCAGTCAGCAGTGTGTGATTTGACCCTGAAATCCCTGACACTGCACAGATGCAAGAAAAGTATCGGAAAAATGGTCTACAGCGATTTATCGTCCTGCCTGAAAAACGTCAAGATTCCTAATGACACCCCACGCACGTGTAGGAGGCTCATACGTTGTGCACGTGCTTCCCATGTATTGTGTTTGCGTGTGGTGATAACGTGAAATGATGCTGCAGACAGAAGATGAATGTCATTGTAACGTTCCTCAATGGGTTTTCATTCTTCCAGACTTCAAACTTCAGGTTCCTCTACTTGTTTTGAAGAGCATATCATTGAACAAACACATTTTGGCAGTGTTAAAAGTAAATTGTGTCTTGATGCTCATGTTCAAAGATCATAAGTATTTTGCAAGATTCATCAGCACGTGGTAATGTTTAATCATGAAAGAATAAGCTGGACGTTGTTGTGAAGCTAGAGTGCTTCACTAGTGCACAGGCAGAGATGTAAATACTTCGGGGCGGTCGGGTGAAAAGCATTCGCTATTCACGCTGAAGACCGGGTTCGATTCCCCACAAACGTACACTATGTGGAGCCCATATCTTGTCTAGCCGGCCGTGATATAAGTGAAATATTGCTAAAAGCGACTTAAACCTGACCCACTCACCCACTTATAAACATCTTTTGTGGATTAACAAAAAACAGAAAACGGATGAACATGAATTTGGGATACAACAGATACAATGTTGAGCGACAGCATACAGACGAAGAAATGGTTTGCTCTATGACATCACCCCTGAACATCGTGGAGATTTTGTCCACAAAAGCTTTTTTGATAATGTGACAATTTTGTATGTACAAGAAAAAAAAACCCATAAAAATGCAGGAGACTTTGACAAATATGTGTTATAGGCAAAGATAAAGTCAGATGATAGCCATTGCTTTAGATGATATATACGGGAATGTCAAGATAAATAAATACATGTACTGAATTGTTAAAATCAACAATAACAATTCAATCGGAATTTCTGACGTGTACACACAAAACATAGTTGAGCGGAGATTCCAGCTGTCAATAGAACATACGGATGAGCGGTTGTCCAGCTCGTACAAACAAAACATTGGACGAGAGGCAAAATCCTGGTCGTACAGGAATACCGTACAGTTAGAATACCTGACTGCTAAGCATGCATACAACACATACGGACAAAAACATTATGTTCGTACGTAATGCGTTGTCATTGTCGTGTGGGTGTAATATGTTCATGACAAACAGTAAGATCCTTGAAATTCTGAGTGTTTTGGTGAGACTGGATTTCCCAAGGCTGGCAGATGTTGATTGGATCTGCACTAGAAGTAGGTTTGGCGTTACGAAAGAAATAAACCTAACCAATCGAAAGTTAATAAAACATTATTTCAAGTGACCTTGGTTCGAAGACAGAAGTAAAATACAGGACGAATATACAATCCCCTAAAAGATTTTTTAGAAAACAGCAAAAAAAATCTACACTTCTACAACAGCCATTACCACATACAAAGATTTGGTCATGTTTCACAATGAGTAAATACTGAACACAATAACCTGTTACGAACTATTATCTACTGTAAAAGTTATTGAATCACAAATTATAAGGAAAACCCTTGCTACTGGGAGTCTGACTTGTACGGGACGATTTGTAACTCGCAGACAGCGTGGGGCGTAATATATCTACTAAAGATGCAGATTGCAATACATGCTCAACAGTAAAGTATGAGAAACACATGAAACAATCACTAAAAGAATATGCAACATACCTGAGACGAACAAGAACGTGTGGGAGAAAATGTATACACACGGAAAACGTTGGCAGAGATGGAGCAAAAGTTCACATATAGTGTCACTCAAACATAACGAGAAGCACTTGCTGACGTATCTTGACGCTTGCTGACTTTATCGTGGATAATGAATCGATTATATGGATTTCGTTGGGTCTGGTTGTTTTTGTCGATGATTGTTTTTCGAGACTGATGGTCATAGCCTCGTTGATGATCGTCGGATCGGCTTGACTGCTTCTTGTCGTCTCCGTTCTTCCGCAAAGATGGCGTCCGGCCGTGCCGTTGCTCTTGTCTACCACCATCTCTGAAATACCCTGGTATTTCTACATTAGATGAACAAGAGTGTTTGCTGTTGATGCTCACGGATGGTAGTTCAGTATTATGGAGGTAGGGAGACAAAGGTCAGCCTTTTAATCAGGCTGAATTTGTCTCTTAGGAGGAAGTTTCTCTATACATGTATATACACTTGGATTATTCAAACGTTGAGCCAATGAGACTTAGTCCATTTGTATTCGGCAATTGCAAATAACAAAGGAAAATAGCTATGATAAATTAGGAGCCAGACGCCATGTGTATAATCCGAAATACATAACTGTCGTAGTTAATGCGAAAATCGAGTTTTCTATAAATCTCTAAGTTAAACACATTCTGTGTTTTTATTGAACACGTTGATACACTGATGTAAAACTGAGTATTGTTCTTGTATCGTCTGCAAAATGTAGCGGTAGCTAAGAAACGATTTGCCTCCCATTCCAATAAATACATTTTGAAAAAAAACGTTCAAATGTAGACCCAGTGAAAATTAGGAAGGGGAATTAGTGGTGAGTGAGTTAGTATTTAACGTCACATCGGCGATGTTTCAGCCATATCGGGACGAACAAGGGGAATTACATCCAGGCGACTTTACTGAGAGACTACTTGCAGAAAAAAAAAACAAGATACAAGATCGATTCAAACGTTTGATTCACACAGGTTGGCTGAAGTATACGATCCGATACCCATTCTTCAAACAGTTCAACATTAACGTTGAGGTATTCGTAAGATAAATACGTTGTTCATTGATGACTCTGGGCTCATGGGTGGATGTGCCCTCGATGTTTGTTTACGTAAGTCAAGGGTACATCAACCCATGCCCACCTTGTGACCAGTGACCAGTGACCAGTTATAATGTCATCTTTTGACGACTCGTTACCATCCGCAATAAAATAGAAGAAAAATATAAGGACAGAGCCTAATATTTCATTTTCAGACATTAGATACAAGACCTTTGATATGAAATGTCATACACTGGAGATGGGAGTACCATACTTTCGATGCGAGCACCGATCACTGATAGAAGCAAATCTCTTAAAGGATGGATGTATGGCCTTCGTGATGTTGTTAAAATCAGCTTCACTCCTCGATTCATCTCGCGTTCTTCTCACTACATTACTTATTTTACTCACCCGACGCTGCCTTTTTAAAGGTTCTTTTTGCTATGGTTGGGCCGAAATGGTAAAGGTTGATGGCAAACAGAGTGGCCTGTGTTACCAGTGAGGGGACAAGCTCTTGTCCCTCATATACATGCAGATGTCGGACAGCGATTCTTCATCGTTGACCTTGTTTTTGTTAAGGCGATTTATCTTTTTGCGCTACTTTGAACAAAGTCACTTACATATGCACTGTGTAATGAATACTTTAAACAGACAAAGGAGAATGAATTTCGGTATAGTTTGAATAGATATTGAAACAATTAGGTCGTTAGAATACTTAAGTTAAACTTGTTTTCTGAGAGAAGCCATCAGCTGGCCGTAATGAACTGAAGGTGGTTGGTTACCAACGATCGAGGCAATACACACTGGAATCAAAATTTTGATACAACCTGGCTACTGAGCCAACCGTGACTGCAGTTGTAACGTCGTATTCAGGAATGTCAAACTTGAGTTAAAAACACCCAAAACCGCCCAGATAATGGCGATTATTGTAACCGTTTGTTGAGACAGCACACCGTAGCATTCTGGTGAGAACCCAACAAATTACACACTCATCTTGTGACAGACCACTAAGGGATCACTAGGCAGCATGACGTACTAATGTAACGTTGGTTTGTTAAGAACACAGACTTGACACGCTGAGTTTTAGTGTTCTGTGCTATTGTTTCTGATGAATTCTGTCAGAAAAATGGATGGTCTGTTAAAGGTCCTTGGAAAACGCCCTACACCGCCATACTGACGTTATACAACGGTGTAGGCGTTTCCTGGGGAGGCAGTGCTATATATACATCCCCGAAGCATAAAATAAATGGTTCAAGTTCATACTATCAAGTTTTCGATCCTTTTCAAATCGTTGTTTGTTGAGCAAACATTGCTCTTGAAGCACACCCACACCGACCGTCTTCCAGAATCTTCGACGTGGAACTTAAGGTAGCGATATCATCATACACGGACGGAGGTGTTTCTTGTCATCTAGACGTATTAAATAAAGGTCCTGTTTATCTCTTAATATGTTCACATGACCTTGATTTAACACTTTAAGACAGCTCCTAAGCAATAGTATTTTCTTGGCTTCTTACATGTCAGCAATGTTGTAGCTTCAGATGAAAGAAGGATTCTTGATGCTTTGTCTTTAAGTGTATCGATTGAAGTTTAAATTTCCATTATGATAGTGGGAGAGGGCTTGTGAAGTGTATTTGAATCGTTATGTATAACAAATTAAATATATGTTATATCATCTTTTACATCCATATGTTTCACTTCTCAAGGCAATCGAATGGAAAAATTGAAAATGTGTCGCTCTGTTATATATTCTGTGTTTGTTGTATGAATGTTGTGAGGAAATTGCTTTTCTAAGTTGAAAGTGCAAGGAGTCACATCACGCGAACGTAATCTTTGCATTTTTAATATAGTATTTACAAATCAATTGAGGATCACGCTCGAACAGACTTCATGCAAATATGCATTTATTAACTATTTGTATATCAGTGATACCTAATGAACCTCAGATAGCTGAGGTTGTCAGGCTTATGTTACTCCATGAGCGATATGTATTCATGCACTGAAGCCTGTTGGGCCATGTCTTCCAGTTTCCACAGGAACATTCTTATAAGGAACAGACTGGAACGCATCATCAGCCAGTTACACGAGGTGGCTCCTAAAGGCAAAAGGGTCTGCAAGTCTCGTGAGAATCAAATTTAGGTGAAATACGATGCCACAAGTAAAACGACAGTAAACGCCCTCCATTAACTCAAATCTAGTTCTTATATTGGTGATCCTCAGTGTCCAATACTGACAGAAAGATGTACCGTTGGTCCTCTTTATTTGTTCCTTATCAATACAGAAGTTAATTGTAGCCCGATGGTTATTTCAACAAGGAATGCTTAGCAATGACCTTTGGAGCCACAGACAGTTCAATCACATGTATCCGTCATGGTGTCTTTGGTAAATATATATATTTAACAAGTATCTGGAAGACACCATGCTCAATACATTTGTTTGAATATGCATCTTATTGACTATTAACTGTATATTTTAGTATGATTATTCTTATAGTCCTTTGTGTGATGACTAATAGGTAACCATAATACTTCCACTTTCAGCAATGTGTTATCGATATTTTTCTTCTAATAAACATTATAATATGTGCAACCCTCCATTTCTTCTCAAGAACTAAGGCAAAATGTGCAATAAACAAACATATAAGCTTTTTGATCCCATGCTTCAAACTTATTGCCTGTAAAATCATATTCATTAATATATACAATCACAAAGCAAAAGTGCTATATGCCGGCATAAGACTCATGTTACCTTTTAACATTGTTTTACTTTTTAACGCGATTCTTTAACTTTCTTGCTAAGGACATTTATGGCAAAACAAACCACACAAAACCTTTGAGATCATTTAGGCCCACAAGAACATTGGAGGCGATCAAACACAAATCCTATGAATGTCATTTCCCGTATAGACGGACCAAAATACTTGCTGTGAGTAGTGCTATCTTCTGTTGATGCTAAATATGATTTGGTGAGAGTCGCAGTTCTCGATCATATCACGAAATAAAAACAAGAATAGTTTTCACTTCGTTATTGAAAACACCGGTAAACTGACCAACCCACTCGCTTAGCGAATCTGTTGGCCGGACGTACGTAGAAAATACTGACGTAGTACACAAACTCATGTCGTTATTGTGAGTGCTGGTGAACCTGTCTAAAAATGACCCACGGAGGACGGAAAGGGGAACCATGACCATCAGTTTCCGATGATTTCCCTTCCATCGATCACTTCCGGTAATGCGCGTTGACAAAAGACTCTCCTTTCAGAGTCTAAAACAACAAACAAGGCTCGAGTCATATCCGGTTCCGGCGTCTGGGTGTAAATGGAAATTGACTGAAATGATATAGCGTACCTTTCCTTCAGGTTGGTAATCCGCGACGTCCATTGTCAGAGAGATCCATCAACTAATGGATTCATAAAAGAGGTTTAGTTTGAAGCGTTTCTCACAATGTTAATCATGTCAAGGCTATAAATTAGACTGGCATCGAGACGATTTGCGGTGTAGGAAAACAAAGAAATGATCGCCGGGAATGCTTGGTGCGAGCTACACTATTATTCTGGAGAGTATTAAAATCTTACATTTATAGGCACATGGCGTTTCTAAAACCATTAGCACTATGCACATTGTGGCATATATTCTTAGCCCTTTGCCCCACATAAACGTGTATTGACGGATCTGACAGGGTTAATTTATCTCTTTTTTTCTAGAATGGTAAATTTGACAAGTATATACATCAAATACATTCAGGACAAGAATAGAAGGGTAGATGATGAAGACACACTCAAGTCCAGTATAAAACGATTTTCCTCTAAATATACTCACCAGCATGGAAAACGCACCGCTTACAAAAAGTGAGACTACTAAAAATACGTGTAAGCAATTGCAGTTGATATCTTTAGTGGATAATACAGATGGACGACTAAGCCAAGGACTATCCGTACCCAAGAATGTTTTACTTGAACTGCTTTGGGGCCTGAGCTGTATGCACAGGACCGCGCACCACCACCACATTTGCATGGTGAATCCCTTGGTTTGGCTCTGCTGGGAGGAACAGAAATGAATGCCGACCACGCGAAGATCATTCTTTTTCTCAAAGGGGAACAAGGCTTTCTAAACGACCACAAGAAAAGAGTTTATATGCAGAATTTTGTGAAAACGAGTACACCTGTTATTTTTCGAAGCGTTGAAGCCTGCTGGCCTGTGAATCTTATTTTGCTGTTCAGGTCAAAGTGCGACTTTTGCACCAATTGTTTGTATGAAATGTACATTATGCAATAGTTAAAGCGATATCCTATTATCACTGCCACGGTTCTTGCTGATGGCTCAGAGGTGAATCCACTGTATGACCAAGTCACATAGAAATGACAAACATGAAGTCTTTGGAATGATCCCTTTCGTATGATCCTTTACGGAAACAACTACCATCGGCCTTTCAAAACCTGCTAACTTCAGCAAATGTCAACAACTCTTCACTTTATATGCTGTCGAGTAAGAAGGAAAACTGAATAATTATTCTGTACTTTGTAAGCACTGCATTCCAATCAATACACATTTTCAGTTCAAGTTTTGAGCAAATACTTCAAGAGGTTCACATTCCTCAAATGTTTTTCAGGTCACAAAAAACACAACTGAAGTCGGTCAATATAGCGCACACGAACAAGCGTTTGACGCCATGTTTTTCTCGTGGATTTTATGAGTGAATGTAGTTTTACACCACTTTTAGTAATATTTTAGCAATATCACGGCGGGGGACACCACTAATGGGCTTCACACATGTGGGGCATCGAGCACAGGTCTTGTGACAAGCAAACACTTTATCCTCAAATCAAACTCACCCCAAATCTGGACTCTTTTAAGAAAGCCCTAAAAACATTCCTTTTCAATGAAGTCTACAAATGACTTTTTCTCTTTTTCTGTAAAAAGTTTTAATGTGCCATGAGCATGCAGGAGTGGGTGGACACTGCTCATGGACCTAAATGTCTTCATTTACTCACGTGAAAAAATGCATTTAGTAAAACAGAAGCCATTGTTGTCAATACACCAGATCAACATTCTACCCAGGCATCTCGTCTTGCAGAGTTCCAGAGGTCAACCTGCCAAGGTCAGACTCCATGTAGAGATATTCTGATCACGCTCATGCCCCAGTTCAGCTGAGACAAAGTCGATCCAAAACTCTTAGTTGGATAATAATCAATCACTTCCAGTTAATGGCCAGTGGTCAAACACCTTCAGATTCCTATGACATGGATTTTTATTATGATCTTATCACAGTGACTGGAACTTCATCAAGTAGATGTATCTATATTACACAGGCAATATCCTGATTTACTTACACTGCTGCTTGCTAACTAAGACACTCATCAGATACTGCACCTCATGTCTTCTAACACGGCATCACATTGCACATATGTGAGCTTCAGAAGCAGCTTTGCACAGCCTCAGTTTTTGTGTGTTGCATCAAGACACTGATTTTTAGAAATAATTCACCCTTACCCAAAACTCAATCAGTACTCACCGATGTGATCAAGTTCTTAGGAAATGACCCGCAATCAGGAATCACGGAAAGAAAGGATATAACAAATGTGTCTAGTGTCATCTTGTTATTTTAATTGTCACTGTGCAGAACTACTTTCATCTCAGTGTCGGTAATTATTGGTTTATTAGTAGCTCATCCTTTTCGTGGATTTAACAGGTAAACGCACATGCGCACATCACTGGAGGCTTTTCTTGGGCCCAAAACTGCCTGTAGAACTAAGACCACTTATCGAGGTGACTTGACTCAGTCCCTCTCTTATTCTCGACTCGGTCACTCTCTTTTTCTCTCTCATTCTCGACGCAGTCACTCTCTCACAGCATTTAAGTTCGTGATATGGGTAATTACTGTGTTTCCTCCAACTCAATACCATGAAACATTGATATGTTGGCTAACTTTGACAAAGCACACACAAACGCACCCTCTGGCGTGAGGATGAAAGTTAATTAGTTCGTGTATGCCAGACCGTAAACAGCACTGCGACCTGTTTGTTTCGGTACTCCAGGATCACATTTAACGATCGGTCACAAGTATTGTTTCTTACATTACCGGGACAAATGGTTTGCCTTACATATAGTTAGATCGAGTTAAACGTCCAACGTCTCCACTGTCAGTGCTGCTTGAGTGAATGAGAGGAGCGAGTGAGTGAGTACGGGTTAACGCCACTTTAAGCAATACACCAGCAATATCTCGACGGGGACATCAGAAATGGGCTCTACATATTGCACCTATGCGAGGAATGGAACCCGGGACCTCGGCGTGACGAACGAACGCTTTACCCACTAGGCTATCTCACCAGTCATATGCTGTGTTCGCAGTGATCATATAACCTACAACAACACTCACATTCTTACATTGCCATTGAACAACCCATGACAAACGGACATTTTCCTGTGTTATGTGATCCTCCATCCGATCAGATTTCGTACGCGAGATAGCCTAGTGGTAAAAGAGTTATCTTGTCATGCTGAAGACACCTTCCCCACACAGCTACAATTGTGAAACATATTTCTGTCATATTGCTGGAATAACACTATATATTACTGAACCTAAACTCACTCACGGTTTCTCATATATATATATATATATATATATATATATATATATATATATATATATATATATATATATATATATATATATATATATATATATATATGTGTGTGTGTGTGTGTGTGTGTGTGTGTGTGTGTGTACGACGTATTCTCTCGCAAAGAGGATATATCGTCACATAACTGAGCTCGTTCATGATTTACATCTTGTCCTCAGCTTGCAAGAGGCGATTAACGGTCAGTGCGGTTTGACTTGTTTTGAAGTATATTATCGTTTCCCGAATGCGTAGATCAATGTTCATGATGTTGATCATTGAAATGACTGCTAAAGACAATCAGAGCGGCTCTCACCCAGAACATCGCAGGCGTTAACGATAGTGACAGACATACATCATAACATCACCCGATGATTGTTGACAACAGATGGTCAGATATAATAATAGTGATATTTACAAATGGTCACAACTTTAACTTAATTCATCTTATGCGTAGTTTAAGTGTTTTACTGACACGGCACTATTCCTTACAGTAACATGTACTCTGCTGCAGCCTGTTTTACACATCAGAGTCAAGATGATACCTACGGGCAAGAGGAGAAGAGGGATAATGATATATCCAGTACTACTCAAGTAGCAGAGAATTACACACATGTTGTATTGGGAGGTGTATGTGCTCTACCGTGTATATGAAGACACGTGTTTGACAAGAGTTTAATAACATTTACAGAGGTTTTCAGAAACCTGTGAAATTTCATACATATTGTATATTTGGAGATACCCGTGAGCACCATGATATAATATCGCACAACAGGAAATACTCTGGCTGAACTAGGGCTGAACACCCAATCATCTGATCGTAGCTTAGCAAAGCCATACAGAATATCTACTGAACATGGTCCGTTTGAGGCAATATTGGGGAATACCCACCTAACGTTAGGTAAATACCTCAGTAATACCTTCCCAATGCTGCTGCAATTTCAGAGGAAAAACCCACCTCACCACTTTCCAATTATGCTGTCATGTTAAGTGAACACCTTGCTACGCCTCCTAAACATCGTTACAATGTAGGGGAATGCTCAAACATCGCTACAATGTAGGGGAATTCTCGCCTAATGACCTTTAAACATCGCCGAAATGGAAACACCAGGCTGTCGACTAAACAGATAAAGGAAATATCAATTCACATTAATGTGAGAAAGTACCAGCCTAGCAAACCCCATTTCCACAACATTAGAAAACCGCCTACATCCACCGTATTGTCCCTTATATGCAACACAGCCCATCATTTTTGGCGTCGGGGGAAATCCGGTTTACAGAGCATAATGCCTCACGCAAACAATTCACCCAATTCGAATCCCGGATGAGACATAGGTACATTGATGAGAACTTGTTATCCACTACAAAGTACATTTTACATTTAACCAGTTTCCACCTGGAATTATGTATTCAATTTAAGCAAAGTTCGTAGAAAATAGCCAGCCTAGAGCACATTAGTAGGTCCCATAAAATTTTGATTCGTGGCGGACATGAAAGTCATATCGCCCAGTTCTTTGGTGTGTCCTCACATTTTCTAACCACTGCCACCAAAACTCTCTGCATCATTTAAATTGCGTCACACCAATCGATGCATATTTCCCTAACATTTAGGACAAAGGTTGAAGGTTACATATACTTACTTTGATATTAACACATTTTGTTTCTCGAGAGACCAGTGAAGATTCAATTTAGAACTGATCTTCAGTAACCAATGCTTGTCATTCGGGGCGACTGGCGGGATTGGATGGTCAGTCTCGCTGACTTGGCTGAGACATGTTATCATATTCCAATTGCGAAGATCGATGCTAATGCTGGAGATCACCGGATTATCTGGTCCAAACTTCTTCATATACTGTCCGCTGCCATATAGTTGGAATATTGCTGAGGGCGGCATAAAACCAAACTCACTCACTCCCTGTTTCTTGTGAGGTGTTTAGCACTGTTACTGTCCAATAAGGATTACTCAGAATTAGAAACTGTTTGTGAACACAGCAGGTGAAGATGTATTGTCAATGACGTCTACAACTTTATTATCACAGGTTACATATATTGTATCTTGAATCTCAGAATTAGAAATAAAATAGAATGGCCAGAACGTGTGCACCGCTAAGGCGGACTGGCTCCCGCGCAAACAGATATACAGGGATCACGACAGTGTGTTGTGAATTCAATGGTCTAGACTATCCTTATCACCACAAGAAAGAAACGACAGGTCAGTCTAGTCATGATCCCACGTATATATTACAAGCTTATCACACTCTCTTCGGGGGTTGACTACCCGCTACCCAACATATGAGGTATTAATCGCAGTCAGATTCAGCTTAAAGAGGGTAGAATACAGTGATTGCGATTTCATTAATGTGATAAATAATATCCCCATTCATTTTGATTTATCAACTTCCAATACATAAAGCTATTATTTTTAGCTAATCGCCTCCTGTAAAACAGTTGGGCACCTGTACTGATGGCACTGATGCATATTACTGACGGCGATCGTCGGTGGTCAATATCGTCAATCAAGAACACAAAACGTGTTTGATCACTGATGCTGTTGTGACTCTGGTAGCAGACGCATTTAATTAACTAGACACATCGTGTACAACGTAATCCCTAACAAACAGTCATTCAGAGTGTATTTCAACAACTTAACACGTTAATAAATGATTAAGAGCGACCAATATAGAGTGGTCCTACAGCATCTCAGTTATCTGTATAAAGTCATTCGGCGTGCCATGCTGTGGAGTCTCTGTAAAAATGATGAAGTAACGACGCTGCAAACCTCTGACGTCTATTGTCGTTGGCACCCTATCTTTCTTGTAATATATCATTCTTACGCTTCGGTGTAGGCATCGTTTTAGCTTGTAATAAAACAGCGTTGTTGTGTTGTGTCTGAAACATATCGTGGTTTGAGAACTGTACGTCCATGGCACGCACCTCCTCCCACCCACCTCCACCCACCTCCCCCCACCCCCCAAACACACCACACACACGTTTCCCTCTACATCGCGAATCTTAAAGCAACTAGGCATACCAAGGCTAGTGTCGGCATTACAGATCAAGGTCCCAGTGTGACCTTGAGGTGATACACTTCTCACGAGTGTTTGCTTGATAGCCATGTACGGTTACATCACAATACGAACGTACGTTAGTGAAGCCAGTTTTGATTTTCTTAAGTGTAACTTGTTCTTTATTTGGATGCATCGGCTTATTCCACCTCATAGTATTGCTTCTCCGTCTAGGTACGGAAGAAAATAAGGAACTCTGTTGCTTTGAAGACTATAAACAGACGTCTTAATCAACGTTTGATCTCATCAACGTATTGTCAGCTTTATGCGGTTATCAAAGAACTGTTTTGCCATGATCATCAGATGACGTCCAACGCGATAAAAGCAATACGGGAGGTTTTGAAATAAACTTGTATGTTTTAGTCTAATATTTTCTTTACTAATGTTAGCTGCGTCACCACGGACGTGTCTGTGTATTCTGAAGATCACTTGATAGGATTCACTAAATACGTTCAGCATCTTCAGAGGAAGAAGTGTTTCACCCGCAACAATGCAACTACTTTTTTCAAATAATTAAACTGGCATGCATGTCGCCCCGCTCGGCGCCCACGTTATGTTATAACGTGACAATGGGCGTTGATAGCTCAGGTCTTTAAAAAATAGAATTGTTCTGTTCTGCTTTGTCTTGCTTTGCTCAACGTGGCAAATATCAAACACAGATACTTCTCACGTATGCGAAAAGGCTATGCTACTCATCTGTTTGTTTTTTGTTGTCACCGTCCCACACCGTAGTGGTTGGATGATATGCCGTGAACAGAGAGAAGGCGATGACACTACCTTCAAAACAAAGCTATTGAAATTTCCTCTTCACACGCAAAATGTGTTGGGTGTAATGTGCATTTCCTTATAACGTCATGCTCTTATAACTTCGCTCAAATTATTTCCTACTTTCACATCACCCTCATCTGAAGCCGTCCCTACCCTCATCTCCACGCACGCTGACCCCACATTACCCCACCCTACTGGTGTCCTAACACTAATCCTCACCCACATCCAAACATTCCCCGTCTCGTTTACAATCACAAATGACACGAATAGATCATAATGGGACAAAGTAATCATGCTGTTCATTTTGATATAAATGTTGACTCTTCGAGGATAGATGAGAATCAGTAAATAGGATATTCATGTGTAGATCGTGTTGTGTCTTTGAGGGACCCTTTATTATAGAATTGTCGAAAGAGAAATTGCTAGTTGTATGTCTTACGTGGGTGAAAATGGAGACGACTTTGAGGTGGTGTCATGCTGGGTTTGGAAACATGAGCCATGAACAAAAAGGCATTGCAGAATATCTTTATAGGCATAAATGAGGCTGAGATCATACATATTCCCAGTGTAAGATTTATAGTTGCATCATGTGTATTTAACGTGAGACATGCACTATATATATATATATATTACTGATGGCTCTTCCTTAGAGCATGTAGTGATAATCTACTCATGGCGATATAATATCCTAAGCACAGGAGGCAAATCAGATAAGATGCATGCAGTGAGAGGTGGGAGACAGTCACACGTTTATAAGCGATCTATATAGATACAGGAGGGTCGTTTCACCTTTGCTTGCTCGAATGCTTAATGGCATGATATACAGGATAGTTAGTTACCTGGGCGTGTACTTCACTTTCATTATTCAACATTTAATAATGACGTTAGTTACAAACGTTGTTAATAAATAGATACTTATTCTGATCGCCATCAATTCCATTGAAAAATCTAATTATCTAGTGCATTGTACAACGCGATGTAGTGTGCCACAAGCGACATGTAAATCAAACATGTGCATCTATTTTCACGGTTCGCCAACGAGCCTGTTTCTTTAGCATTCTATATATAGGAAACATTAATCAATGGACATATGGTTATGTATGGCGTTTTCCAAAGCAGCTATGTAAAGGCCATTAGCCGCGCGGTCATTGTACTGAATCATGCACTCAGCGTACCTGTATTCAAAGTTCACAGTAACCTCCACCGTCTGAGGACTGGAGGTTGTTTCGTTCAGGTCTGTGTCACTATGTGTCACTACCAGAACCTATCACAGCCAATTACACAGGTCCAGACAGGTCGCACCTCGCCGGATGTTTCTGCTGTCTGGTGTCGTAATGACACAGTTGTAATGACATAACCTGATCACTGGAATAATCGGGGGCTGTCCAAACAGGAAATCTAAACTGGTAAAGAGGTATAGCTGTTGTCTGCTTTGTCTGGAGTAAAGAAGAAATTTGGCGAAGGTTAGCACATAATGCTCAGGTAAGGAATACCGATGTGACATACCCACGGAAGCGTAAAGAGAGGACACTGAAATTATACAGATCTACCCCGAAATGGCGTCTGTATGTCTGCAAAAGTGTGTTATCCACGAAGACACTTTCTGTTTGATGTTGTGTGTTTCCATTTTGGGGTTGGTCGATAAAATTATAACCTTTCTCGATCTACAAGTTGCTGTCTAACGACTCAATGAAACGTACCTATCTAACAAAAAATGGCCCAGTAGAATCATCCAAATTGTCCTAGCTTAATGCCATACTTCCTAGCAATCGGCTTAAGGACAAACTGCAGTGGTCATTTAACATTTTTAAGGCTAACGATTGAAGAACACAACCAGCCAGAACAAAAAACTAGGCGTATTAGGGTTATGATTTAAAGTTATGATCACTGATATCTATAACTGTGGGTTCGAATCCCGATTCACAAGATCTACATCTCAAGACTTTCGAGTTTTTCAGGCCCAAAGTGTTCCAGTTCTTGAAGACGAATCAAATTTCTTTTACGTAACTCATATACTAATCTAAGCCTGATACTTCTTTGTCATGTTCTTGTCAGGAGGAGCAGCATATTGTAATTTTACGTCGGAAAGATCCGATACATATGAGTACTTTGATACTTTGTTGGCATTGTAAGGAGATCATGTTGTTTTTTTAACACGGAAGCATGAAGCTACTCCTAGGGTTTGATGGTGTGTCCATTGTATGTATTGCCATGACCGGTGCTTGCTATTCCCGGTCACAATTCTCCACCCAGAGCCGTATTATTAGTAGTTAATGCATTGTAATGAAGCTGACCTGATAAACTGGGGTGACTAGAATTATGCTAAAGGAAATAGAACCCGACCGGCATACATTCTGCTGGGCGAGTCGCAGGTAATGAGCACGTGGTCTTGAGACACTGCTGGCCAGATCAAAGGCCCTCCTCTAACTGACAGTGGCACAGTTTGTCTGGCTTACTGAATCACGTTAGTAATACCTTCCATGAAATATGCCGTTCTGTGTATCGACCAGGACAAGGCAAACCAAAGACCTAAAATAAGAAACATCAGTCAGGTATCGAGAAACCAAAGCAAATTATAGCAAGGTACGTAGTTAATGACAATACAACACAAAGCGCCATTACAAAATCCAGTGAACTAACTAATTGTAACAGCAATGGACATAGAAATACAATCAGTGTTAATGATATTACCCGAACTGCTATGGTGATTAGGTTTCTAAAATAGGCCCAGACTGGATATCCAGGGCGGAAGCATGATCTCCATACAATCGTTGCTATTTTTGTTATTTGATAGAGGCATGCGAATTGCCCGTCGGTGTAGTATAGATGTATACACATAGATGTGTAGGGTCCACACCACGATGGATTAGTCTATAGTTGTTCTTTGAGATTCCAAATTACACTTGACTATAACGAATGAAAGCATTGTAACTTAAACAATACAGCTAAATTAGATAGTCATATCCTGTTAACTGGTTATTGCTGACTCACGATTTTACGGTCGTCCACTCAGTCACTTGATATAACACGACTGGAAAGTGTTGAACAATGTATCACGTTTAGCAATAAAACGACAGTACCAAGGTGTACACCAGTAAACGGCTTTACACAATGTACACATGTTGGGAATCAAACCTGGTTCTATGGTGAGACGAGCAAGCACTGCAACTAACGTAAACTGTCCCACAGTACATATGGCAACTTAAGTTATTGGTGTTTATTATACTGCTAGTAGACAGCGCCCCGACGCATTTGACCCCCATTAACCCCCATATCTTCAAACATGGTACACCTATTGTCAGATGTGTATTCTAGTATTGAGAATGGATAATGAACTCTTTAGTGAAACTAAGACACTCTGGATACGCTGAGCGGAATAGTTATACAAACAATGACAAAAGGGCTCTGATGTCAGAGAAGTAAAGATCCTTAGCCAAGTGTGTGTTTCCCTGATACAAATATAATGTAATATTATACAGATATAAGGAATTACCTGATCAATTTGTCTGTTTGATTGATCAGTTTCTTGCGCTTAATGCAGTTCCAAAATACATATATTTGTGAAACATAGAACCGATATTTATGGGTTATGGGAACTGTCTTGTTTGTAAGCAGATTTGATATATGTCATCTTTGACGCGTACAGCCTGATTAGTTGGGATTAGATAAAGATAGATCCGTGTTCCAGGCATATGTTGATGTCTATAAGACTGTCAGTACATTCTCAATTGCTCTACTAACAATGCAGAAAGAACATGAGTGCGTCTGACGGGAACAATGAGTTCTCCGGAAATACTGCTGGTGAGATATGACTTGACGACTGACAGCTTCTAGTACCCTAGACACCACCCGTTTATACATGGATTAATCAAGAATCTGACCGTCACTTGTCATAATGAAGTAATAACGTTGGGAAACGTCCTCAAGGTCTTCTTCTCGCGACCTAGTCTCAGACGACTGAGCCATGTAGTCATTGCTTGGGGATTAACAGCCTAAGCCTAATCCTTGACCAGTGGATGGTCCCAGTGGACAGGGATGTTTAAAGACCTCAGACTGATGTGGTCACATGGCTATAAGCCTACAACACGTCAGACCACCAGAATAACGTTATCGGTTGGATTGTAATGGCTGTGATTGCTTCAGTTTGAAGAGAGCGCAGGTGTCTTCCGTCTTATGCCTCATTACGTCTAATATTGTGTCTGCTACAATCCATTTTGGACGTGTTTTCGACTTTCTGCCCACATTTGTATATACCCGCCCTATCAGTATAGTATTCACACTGAGACGTTTACCATACATTTTGTCCATACAACGCCCAGTCCATAAACTGGATCACAGATACCGGTGCTGATACACCCGGCGCCGTGAGTGACAACCATAGTCCGTATAAAGAGCCAAACCCGATGAACCAGATATGTCTGATTTGAACAACATCAAATGGTTCAGTAATTTGGTTGTGGTTGACATGACTCCATTACCTGACTGGGATATTTAGTAAATTTGAGTCCAAAAATACATCGTGCTTAAAATCAGATGAACATGCTGGTCATGGCAGTGCGATGATCTGATCATTGTGACCGTGTCACTAAATGATTAGAATTACTGTCAAAGTCACAATTTCGTTGCTATGAAGCTTAGTTTGCACACTGTTCGAGTCCTGTTTACGTATAAAACCATTTTGACACACGGCGTAAACTGGTGTGAAGTGTGTGGAGCTGCGTACCAGTGCGCAAAGAAAATTAATTTTGAAATGTTCACAATTTCTGGCACGCATAATCTTCATGCCACTTGCGTGAAGTAGTCGTGAACATTACGCAACCTACTCGCAAATACTGCGAGCGGTGCGTATCAACGAGTTTCAATTTCCAGCCCTCCGCACCTTGACACGTAGTGTCCCGCATTGGCCTGCTTTGATCACAAACTGTGTGCGACATGGTCACGGCAGATTGCGCAAAGTTCACGCCTTCTAACTTGTCCCGACTTGTTCATGTGGTCATGGCTTTACGAGTTACAACCTCGTTTGCGCACGGCACGAATATTTGCGCAGGCCATGAACTTGGGTACGCCTTCTTTCATTGTTTGCGCACAAATCAGCGATGACAGCGCATGTGCATAAAAGCAAACCCATCGGCACTCCTCACATTCCTCAGCTCGATCAGATGAGAGACTGTGTTGCTGAAACGTCATGATCCACATTTATGGTCGCTATTGATCAGGGCATGACCATTCTCTCTTGCGAAGGAACAGCACCAACAAGAGATAAGGCATCCATGCATGCATGCATCCATCCATCCCTCCATCCATCCATCTATCCACACAGACAGACAGGCACACACACACACATACATATATATAGATACATACACATGGCGTTTGCCATCCACTGCACTTATACAGTTGTGAAAGTTCCATCTGCATCTAAAACCTTCAGAAACCTCCTTCAACTCCTCGTCGGTTTGGGGGCACCTGAGTATTTCGTGCTTGTGAACCTCAATGATGGCTTTGAAGACCTCTAGTAAGAACTTGCAGATTGTACTAACTTCCACTCTGAAGCTGTACTGTAGACTTGCATGAGAATTACCAGAGACATGAGAATTACCAGAGACATGAGAATTAACACAACAAATAACCACAGTGAATGGAAATGTGATCAACGACCCATCAGCCATAACTGCAAACACAGTTCTATATCTACTTGTAGGCACTGGTAGCATTTCTATCACTGTCATACACAAATATAATAATGTTCAATACCAAATGTTATACAAGGAATCTCAATGCAAACGTAAGAGAAAAATAAAGTAAATAGTTCACCACTATAAATCATATTAATCAGCATTAGTATATTTGTACTTGTTCACTAGTGATTTACCATGGCAAAAGCAATGGCAGTGCTTACCGCGACAACAATCGACGAATTAGGCAAACCAAGCAACTTATGCATATTTAAAATAACCTAGAAATTATCAAACGGGAAGCACAAGAAATACGATGCATCTACGTGTATAGGACTTCTAAATACAATAATTAAATCGAAAAAGCTGAAACGTGTTGAAATGGGAGCATATTTTGCTCGTAATGAGTTTCATAAAATAGGATATCTTCTTCAAAGGTTTCAGTGCAATCTATTTATTATATTGTGAGAGGAAGCTTAATGTAATGACTGCGTCATTGGCAGTTCTTGTGTTGTGATGAAATAGTTTTTTGATGTATCACATCTTAGCTCTTAGCCGAATTATTTTATATTGTTGTTAAGACGTTCCATAACACCACTGAGTGCACAACGTCCCTAGAATGACAGATGATTTACTTTAACAACGTTTAGGTGCATGTTTATGATGTACATTATGGTTTTGTGGGTTTTTTTGTAAACTGCATGGCGTTAAAAGGAATATCGAGTAAACAACTCCACCTTATTCGGTATCAAATATATTTTGGCAAAATGATTTATTTTATTATATCTATGAATTCATATTTTTTCGCACACATTTCAGTTTATTAAATGTATTGTTAAGATTGAAATAATAGTATGCAGCAGAGAAAGTTGTTCATGGCGCAGCCAGGTTGGTAATGTTCATCTTCACCTCAGGCATACATGAAATGCCAGAGAGCGAAAGGGTTTTCTCTTTGGAAGCGCTGTCTTGTCGGACCTACCAAGCGCTTTCCGGACAATATGGAGACTCCTCAACAAAGCTACTTTTTGCATTACCAAGAAAGCCGAAAGGGCTGAGCTCTAGACGCCAAGAGATCAGGATTTACTAAACCGACAGCACGGACAACAATAGGGAGTCGGACGACAATGTACCTGGGGTGCAAGTGAGAAATTTCAAAGGCGACATTTTTAGCATGCCATTCCTGAATTCCCCATATTATTAATAACAAATGTCTTTAACAAAAGGACAAGATAAGGTTTAGGGGTAGAATTCGTCTTAGGCTGTATATGAGCGTGTTTAAAAATCCAACCATATTATGATAATGTATATTATTTTATAATTGATGAGTTAGAAAAATCCCTTCAGCATCCCATTTTCATCTGTCTCAACACTTTTCACGTCAGCTCACGATTATTGTCCATCCCATGCTCCTCGCACCACGAAAGGGCCGTATTAGAACAGAGGTTACGTAGGAAGATGTGACAAGTAACCTCTGTGGGAAGAGAATGTGTCGACCTCATGCTCCGCGCACCACGAAAGGGCCGTATTAGAACAGAGGTTACGTAGGAAGATGTGACAAGTAACCTCTGTGGGAAGAGAATGTGTCCACCCCTGTGAATCCCATTCTGATCCCAAAAGCGTCGTAAAACTATATTCACTCACTCACACACTTACCCACCCCTTTCTCATTCATCCAGGTAGAATATCTACCGCCATGTACAAAACCCAAACAAACAAACAAAGGCACGGAAAAAACCCAAAAAAAAAACAAAAACCAATAAATAAGTTGGTAACCGCAGCGCAGACCAACGACGTTGTGACACGTTCCTGTAGTATTCCTTCCAGTTATTCACCACCTCATGTAATCGCCAAGGGGTCATGTTGGACAAAGATTAAGGCTACATTTACAGGATATTTCACCAGTTGAGCATTATCTTTGTTAAGCATAATTATGCATTCATGTCAAAATAATATCAAAACTTCTTTAGCGTCTTCAGGAATTGTTTTCGTTTCTGGAAACATTGTGTTGGTGTTTATGTCCCTTCCTTGATTTTAACTGTAACTTTTTAAGCAATGGATGTGATGACACAGCCAAACAGCTGTCTGAATTCTATGACAGCATTCTATGACAGCACTTTGTATCAGCATAATATACGCTATGTGACACAAAGAAGCATTCGGGATTTCAAATGATAAGTGTGTAGGACAGTGGGCGTACAATCGGATCGAAAGTTCTTCATATAGCCTTGGCATCGGACCCCTACCGGTAAAAGTGATCACAAACAAGGCAGACGCCCTAGACGGGTCTCGTGTGTTGACGTTGCGTGACGTCACCCTTGCATCGTTATAAGCACAATGTATATCGAAATACCACAATTACACACAAAAGGAAGGTTAAATGCGAGAGTCAATAGTTTGTAGGGGGTAGTTACGTTTATCAGAAAACGTTGATTTTATCGGAAACATAGCCTTACCCAAACACAGTATAAGGATAATTATGTACCATATTTCAATGCCATGGCTACGATAACGCTGTATAGTTAGATGTAGCCACTACTGGTGATTATCTACAGAAAGGGCACCAGACAGAAATGGCCACTCTCATTTAACACAACAAGACCCCTAAATATAATTGTAAGATTTATTTGCTTGTGTTGTACAGCTCGCTGATTGTAAGTGTTGCTACATTAATGGATGGGCGGGTATGCTAGACATTGTCAACAAGCTTCGGTTAATGTGGAGGCTGTTCATATCTCACGCCCAGTCAGATTGTACATGGTGTAACAGTGCAAGTCGCTGACGCAGAGACCGCAAGGACGCTATAGCATCAGATGATTACTGGTACAGATTAACAGAACGTCCATATTATCTTTGTCCACAGTCTGACATCCATGTAATGACCACGAAGGTTACACATCACAACATTACTCATTTGCTGTCTGATAATCTGCTTATTACGCGGTAATGAAGTGTACATGTAAGGTGGCACTATACCTGTAAGATGACATAGTGTTAAGTGAGTGAGTGAGTTTAGTTCTACTCAGCGATATCCCAGCTATATCGCGCCGGTTTGTAAATAATCTAGCCTGGAGTAGACAATCCAAAAATCAACAATATGAGCATCGATCTAGGCATCCGGGATGACATGCGTCAACCAAACCAGCGAGTCTGACCACCTGGTTCCGTTAGTCGCCTCTTAAGACAAGCGTAGACCAGTTCTGGTCCGGATTTTCACGGGTGCATAGTGACGAGGTTATGAAGTGTACATGTAAGGTGCCACTAGACACAAAAGATACCATAGTGACGAGGTTATTAAGGGTACGTTTAAAATGGCATAGTGACGAGTTTATGAAGGTTACGTGTAAGATGGCATAGTGAGGAGGTTATGAAGGGTACGTGTAAGATGGCATAGTGAGGAGGTTATGAAGGTTACGTGTAAGATGGCATAGTGAGGAGGTTATGAAGGGTACGTTTAAAATGGCATAGTGACGAGTTTATGAAGGTTACGTGTAAGATGGCATAGTGAGGAGGTTATAAAGGGTACGTTTAAAATGGCATAGTGACGAGTTTATGAAGGTTACGTGTAAGATGGCATAGTGAGGAGGTTATAAAGGGTACGTTTAAAATGGCATAGTGACGAGTTTATGAAGGTTACGTGTAAGATGGCATAGTGAGGAGGTTATGAAGGGTATCTTACGATACGATGACACATGTCAACCAGCCCTAGCCTGATGACCCGATCCCGTTCATCGCCTCCTACGAAGGTAAATTCTAACCCGGGTCTTTACGGGTGATGAGGTTATGAATACAAACTACAAGAAATATATAGTAAAACAGAATATACGTTAAATTATGCCCACGCCAGTGCTAATTAAGATCACATGGACTGCACAGACATCAGGTAATTGCGGAATTGAAGGTATAACAAGAAGATGTCATTAGAGTTTATTTCCATTTACAGAAGAGTCTATTCCCATTTACAGAAGAGTTTATTCCCATTTACAGAAGAGTCTATTCCCATTTACAGAAGAGTCTATTCCCATTTACAGAAGAGTCTATTCCCATTTACAGAAGAGTCTATTCCCATTTACACTGCAAAGATAATCTAACGCAGCGTCGTGGAAATATGCTATCTTTATGTATCAGTTCGCAATAACTACAGAGGTATACAATATTTCAACTGACAAATACTGAACCTACACCAACAACGCTAGTTTCAGTCTAATTTCAGTTTTGTTACATGCGCCTCCGTAATGAGTTTCAGTGTATTGTTGTTGTTTTTTCAGAAGAACGAAATCGTATTACCAGAGACCATATAATATATTATATGGTCTCTGGTATTACAGATGGTTCAAATCATATAGAATTTTCTCAGAACGTCATTCCATTGTGATTATCATATTTTTAGCCAGAATCCAATGACAGAATTCAGTGTTTATTTTTCAGTTTATCAAGGACTGTTATCCGATTTTAAAACTTGAACAGAGACTTGTTTGTTTTTATGAACTTTGAATACTGGAAATGAGTTATTTGGAGAAGCACGTGTGTGGATTGCAATTCAATCCCTAGTTGCATTCAGGGGAACTTAACGTGAATTATTAATTTTTAAATATGTGATCTTGACAATACCATATTTAAACTTCTTTAAATGTTTCCTTCTTTATTTCCTGTAATATGAACTACCATGACGTGTTGACCATGATCAAAGTTATAACTAAAAATCACCAAGCAACAATATCTGGACATCGTGACTTGAATAACAACAGTGATTCTTGATATAGTTATTAATCTGTTTGCTCACATTCCATGTTTATTAATGAGGAGCGGACTAGTGTTCGTGTTTATCAACTGGATTCGAAGGACACAGGCTTACCCGAGGACCGGCATGTGGGCGTTCACAAGTGATCAGGGTTCGATTTAGCGCTGTATTGTTATCTGCACTGGTGCATCCCGATATCACAAAGCACAACTTAGCTATTTGTCATTTTTTAGAAATAATGAACGATAAATCTAACATTATAAGAATAATTATGTCAGCTCCTTTCCTTCTAAATTTTGACTAGTCATGGCACAGATGCTATTTATAGACACTTCTTGGGAAAACTATATGACAGAGTTTGCAAATAGGGATCAGCTGCAGCTAATTGGCTGTGTTGCTATGGTTTCATGGGTACCTCGTCTATGAAATGCGTTCCCGTGCACTAAAACCTCTGACGTTTTAACAAACTACGTCATCATATGCATGTTAAGTGCTGGCGTGGAGATTTAAGTCAAGCCTCCTGTCAAATTTAATTATCCACATTGTGAATGCAAAAAAACCATGGATAGCAAAAGTAAACTACAGGCAAGCATTAAAAGATATTTCCCGAAGAAATCAGGTGAAGTAGAGGACCAAAGTCTTAGCAAAACTCAGAAACTGAGAAACGTGCGAATGGATCACGAGTGATTAGATTGCAGTTTTAATTTGGCATTGACGATGCGTGTGGTATTTCGAGGCCGGGTGATAACACTACAGATGATGAATTGAAACGTAAATTGGAAACAAATCCAGACACAAGCAATGGTAAAATCTTAATAATTCAATTTGCAATAAAAGCAGCGCAGATGGGATTTGGCTGATGCAGATATCATTTTATCGTAGGTTGCACCTGGTGCAACTTGGATTACATCTCTTAATGACACCGACAGTATTGTCCGTTCTCATGTGCAGGTCTAAGAGGTTTACTGGAGAATCACTGGAGCTCGAATATGGTACAAAATATACATGAATGATATTCGAAGCCAACTATAATTTGTTAGTTTCAGGCGTATTGCAGCGAATTGCAACTGTTCAGACGACACGCATTGTTCAACTGAATACACTTAAAATAATTGAAATAACACAATGCGGATCTATTCTGTGTGTAAGAGTGTAATGTTAGCTTCTGGGTATTTTAACGTTTTTGATGAACCTCGGCACCCACAAACAGGTGGGTTTAGATCATAATCTGCCACCAAGCCCAGCACGTTCCTTTAACTGAACAATTGTGTTTGACAAGGAACACGACAGTCTGCTTTCTTGAATTATGTACCTCAGATGTATTTCCGGGTATGTTTCGACATTCCTTAGTTACGAAAAACATTCTAATTCCTTTCTTTGCAAATTTCAGCGTTCATAACCGTGTTTCCCACGGCTGTCGGCTAAACGTTGGAAAGAGCTCTCCAGTCAATAGAGATAAAAAACGACAATATACTCAGAATATTTTTTTCTTTGTCAAATTCCCCGAGTTGATGACGGGGCGGGGCGGTCTGTAACAAATAGACACCAGAAAATCCAGTAACCAACAGCATGAGCATCGATTTATGCAATTTGGGATACAATGACGTGTCAACCCAGTCAGCGAACCTGACCACCGACCCCGTACATCGCTTCTTACAAACATGGATTACTGAAGACCCGATTCTAACCTGGATCTTCCCGGGTGCTGTAACTGGGAGGTCGTCAGGTAAGTGCTCGAGTAACATCACAAAACCCCATACATGCGAAATCTTTGCGAGCCACAATGTGACATATACAGATACTGTTAAAGATCATTTTATGTGCGACAAAAACACAATACGACAGTTATTAATAACAGGGAAATTGTTAGGTCGTGGATTTGGCGGAATCGAAGACATGGTTAGTAAGTGCTAAACTTGCATGAGCATGAACTGCGCCAGTAACTGGGAGACTGAGGTAGGTGATAAAATGATACGTCATCCAGTGATCCTCCTTTAGGACGAATCAGTCCTTCCTTAAATGAAAATGGCTTTCCTTTAAGGGATTCACTGTCTCGTGTCATGAAAGTCCCGTAACTTTTAATTACCTTCGCTCATCGTAACTAACAACGCAACTACCATTTTACTGTCAAAAATTAGTTTTAATAATTTGTCAAAATTTCAACATCTTTAACGGCTTAAGAGAAACCCTTTCTATACACTCAGTCGACTTCACACAAGCATTAACAATGTTAAGGATCATATTTAGGCGTGTATACACGTCGTAAACAGGCAAGCTCAAATGAAGCTAATTTTAATGAAATCTGTTGACGTTCAGACAACTATTGACTGTTTCAAGTATCAACTAGCATGATGACAAAATACATTATTTAACACATTTTACGTTTCTCGAATTTTACGTTGTTCAGACTTTCATTATGCGCTCTTTAAGTGAAGTCAAAACACCCACTTGCACATCCACGCACTCATGGGCCGATATTTTGTCCACTGTGGAGGCCATAAGTTGAACCCTCCAGATATGCAAATATCCTCAATATCAATTCAGAGAAGAATTTGGTGTTAGGAAACGTGGATGTCACTGGATGCTAAGATTAACAGTGATGAGATGTGGGCGAGAGTGGGTGTAGTTTTACGTCGTTTGAACTATATCTCAGCACTGTGGAGGACACCAGAAATGTTCTTCACACATTGTACCCATGTTGGGAATCGAACCCGCATGTTCGACGTGACGATGGAACGTTGTACCTCACGCCCCAACAGCGATAAGGAGGATGTTGGAATACTGATATAACATTTTGTTTTCCCTTTAGTGTTTTAGTGGTGGTTGGGAGCTAGGGGTATTATACGGGTCGGCGATGGATGGAGGTAACAGTATTTCAGACTTACCTTTTGTACATACAGCTAGAATCAAACTGGGCAGACGAACAATGCCCCTCAGAATTTGATAGTTTGAATAAGTATCATTTTTGATAGGCAATAACTTTCAATATATTCATTACTTTGCAGAACAATATCCAACACAAAAGTAGAGGTTGACATTTTGAAAGGAAGATAGGATATATCTTTCCTTGAGGCAACACGAATAGTTGCACCTGTCTGGTCATACGTTCATGACACCTTTGGCGGTTAATGGTGTAAAATGGATGAAACTGAAAATCTCTTTCTTTTGTGGCTGATAAGGTTATTAGATTTTTTTAAGTATAACATCATAGCTATGCATACAGCCAGTCAAATAATGACATAAATAATTACCTTCACAACCATTCAGACAATAAGACCATATAAGCAAGTGATGTGTTACCTATATCACATGACTTAAGCACATGGCATCGTTAGTTACTTTCACAACCATTCAGACAATAAGACCATATAAGCAAGTTATGTGTTACCTATATCACATGACTTAAGCACATGAAGTATGGAATGGAACACCGTAGTAATTGGTAGTACTTCATGAAAGCTTGCACAGATTGTACATTTAAACATGTCGTGTTGGCAGACAAGACAAATCGTTATTGACCATTCTCCTATACAATGACGACGTCCAACACACCGACACTTCAGACTTTACTTTGGCCATAGAAATAAGCATCAGTATTTGAAATATAACCGGACATTTGCATCCTGTTCAGTGAAAGCATCTGGACAAAGTGGACCAATAATTGAAATCACGAGCAGCAAGAGGCAATTTTCGGCAGAGGTTAACTTACACAGGGGTGTGGATATATACAGAGAAATGATATATGTTTACTCGGGAGAGACAGACACACTATTACTGTGGTCGGGGGCTGGGAGGTGGCTCTCAGTTGTCATGGGCCACCGATAATAACGTTGTTTGATCGGAAGATGTTGTTCCGTTGTGAGGTGACTGGGAGATAGTGTACCGTATTTGGGGCCGGGAAATGACGTAACGTTGCCAGGAAGAGGAAGTTGCTGTACCGTGGTCGGGGACTGTGACATGACGTTGGCATTCTTTTGAGACCGGTATGTACAGTTACCAATGGATACACACTACTCACACAACGGTCCACCAATCTACGTACATGTAAATACATAATACTTATCCCCACGCCTACATGAGCCTGTAGTGCATTAAAGACCAAGTTCCTCACGCCTACGAGCACACAAACACAACAACGTCATTCTCAGCTGTGCCGTCACAGAAGAAACTGGCCGTTGCGAGTAATTAATGACTTATTTGGAAGCGTGAATAGGTCCAGGGCTCTATTCCTGGGTTCCTCCACGTTGTGTGACTCCTACAGGAGTCTTTCGTGCAGATTGTCATTCAGCTGCCTCAACCAACATGAGTGTATGAGCATGCCAAGCACGCTCTCTATTAATATGAAACGCTGAAAATAACTAGTTTATCACGACACCCATTCCTCATAAATTATTTTAGTGCAACGCATATCTTCCTCCCCCGCTATGAGTGATATTGTCTATTTACAGAATCAGAAATCTGGAAACATAATTAATGCAGTGGTTGTTAACTGATAACCTTGGTACTCTTCTCAACCGACATCCTACGAGGCAAGCTGCATTGCCTATTAATAGGCATCGTAACGTCAGATCTCAAGCCCTCATTAAAGCGCCTGTTATAAGTCTATGAGGCGTAACGGAAGTGGGATGATTTAATAACTTCACAGGTTCTCTCTTGGTGATGGCTTATCGGCCCCTAAGCGTCTCACGTTTTGCGGTACAAGCCTTCTAACCTCTGGCGACAAGAGATCTCGTCAAACGAGATTATCGGCTTCCCAGCAAGACATTACATTGCTGACAATCCCACACGGACCCAAGCAAATTACTTCCACGTCCTCGTTCAAAGAAGAACTTGGATGGAAGGTCCCATACCAGCACTGAAAATACATGTTTTACGAACAAGCAGGTGTTCTGACAGTAAATGAACACCGCTATGATTGTTTTCTCATATGAACCGTATATAAAAGACTTTGGAAGTTTTTTCACTTTGTACACGCCCTCTATTTTGGCAGCATGTAGACTGAAAGAATTCGTAATGTGCGAGGTGATCTATTTGGTGAAAACAGACGAGTACGAAACGTGATGGAAGTCGGTCGAGACTACATTTGCTGTCTACACACACTTGTTCACTTTTGAGAATGCTAAGAAATCTATCATGAGTCCTTTTTCAAACGTTACCATGTTTTCTTGAAACAGTGAGATTATATTCATCCTAGATAAGGTACATCTGTAGACACATGGCTGACTTTAATGTACTAGCAGATATATATTGTTATTTTGATGAGTGTTTACTGTCATACTGAAGTTTCATATTTGCAACAAACATTTGCTTCAATTTACTAAAGCAAGACAAAGGACAATAGGATGTTTCTGTAACATGTTGGGTTTAAATGGCGCTATTTATAGCATTTACTGTATCATTATGTACGCGTATACCATTTAATATTTGTTCCTACTCATACCGCTGTACTCCTACTATACACATTCGGTACGATTAAAGATCGGAACTCGGATTATGGGAGGTTCGAACGATGTTCCGGACCGGACATCACGTACCGGTAGTGACCCCTTCTCACCACCCTCAGCAGGTCAGCAGTCATACACCGACGCTATCTGATGCATGTATGACGTATGTAACGATAAGTGTGTAGCGGCATTGTGAAGAGATTTGACTTTGTAGAAACTATTTAGCTTCGCTAATTCTGCATGGTGAACATTTAATGCCATTTACACAATGTTACAATTTGTAAAAGAGCTTTGAATGAATGTTCTGTATTCGGTTTATTGTGCTTACTTCTCTTCACACATTCCACACACATACATGCATATGTGAGCCCGTGTATAAGGTCCAGGTTAACGCAATAGAACAAAATACATTTATTATTAATTTACTAGTTACATACATTATTTGGAAATCGCATCGTGTCATGTTGATAATTCACGTTCACGTGAAATATGTGTAGAGTTTGCCTCACACGGTGAGAAGTGTTTTCATAGCTCAGCTGAAAAAGATGTTTTACGGTGTGATGTGAATTGCAAACAGAAAAATGGAATATTGTTTATTGTTATTTGTATATATGTTCATCGAAATGACAGCGCTTTATGGTGTGAATTGCAAATAGAAGAAATGAATATTTCTAGTTGCTGTTTAATAGATGACATAGAGACAATGTTGCTATTTTTGTTGTTAAAGTACTATAGTAAAGTCATAATGGACCTATCGTGCCAGTAATTACGCCGGTCACAGAGCACAGAACAACAACGGATATAGGTTATTATCAACATCAGGTGATCTGATTAGACGTGATGTTTTATGGTTGTCCTACGCTTCTGTCAAGACTCATGACTGAGCACTGGTTTGAATGATTAAACATGCACAGCTGTTGTTATGTCTAAGTGTCTGCTCAAGCATTGGTTTCGATGAAAATACATGCTTAGTTGCCATTAGGCTTCACTCAGATCAGTGATGGAACGTAAATCCCCGTAACCTTAGCACCCGGTGTCTCTCGTGTTACATCCTAATGTATTTAGACTATGCCTTATCATAGGGTGCAGTGAAATATTAGACACCGTGATCATGAAATGATTTTAAACCATTGCATGTTTCATGGCTTAACGGCATTGAAGAAATACGAAATTTTATTCACGATAGTGAACAAGCTGTTGATCGTAACAAACCTGAATGCCTTTGAGCACAACATAAAAACTATTTTGAACAGACTTTAAGTGAGATCAGAAAATCTTGTTTTCATTTTAAGTTGTGAAAATACAAATACACAGATACGAGGTGAATCGTATACAAATTCATGAATTATGAAATGATATCAAACAAGAGTTGCATTCTATACACGGATACGTATATCATGAGCTATCAGTGAGCTGTATATATACACCTGTAGTGTAAATCATCTCACGTCAAACATATTGTAAATCATAATGAAACCATGAATGGAAATGTAACATGTATGATAAATACAAAATTCAGTGTATTTTGTCAACCTCTGAAAATGTGAAATGTGTAAGGTAATAACCCTAATATGTGTGTTGTAAATGAATAAATGGGCCATAGGTTGAATCACCTAACTAGAGTCGAACCCCGTTTACTTGGACCCCACATATCCGGAAACCCCGCCTGTATATTATGCGTCCTCAGTATTTGTTCTTTACCCATGGTCCACATCAAGAACGTCCACACCATCAAGATTGATAGTGTGGATGCAGGCGATAGCTAGCTGAATACCGGCAGGCTGTTATATATGATGGACCTTTGTGTGATAATCGAGTACGTTAAACTGACATAGTCTTATGTAATAGTTCAGCAATACAACAGTTACATCGGCTTCGCGGGGATACCATTACGGGAATCGATCCCGGAGCGTGGGCTTGACGTGCGAGAGCTTTTACGACTGGGTTATTGCACCCCTCAAATGTACTGCTGGTGGAAGGTGGGGAAATAAAACACTGAGAGCAGACAAGGGGGTGTTGTCATGGCAGGAATGAGTCTAGTGATCCAGATCAATAACCAGGAACTCTGTAGTGTTTACATCTGTGCAGTTTACACAATCATGTATCAGTTTGAGGTCAGCGTTTCTTTTCCTCTCCCGTTGGCGATGAAATATGTGTGTGGAAATTCAAAAATATATAGGAGAACCATTTCATCATATCAGTTCTTGGGTGTGACCAGGAACAATCTGATTCTCTGGAACGTTAAACGAGGACTGGGTGTCCAAATCGTGCTTGTAGATTAGGGCAAACAGTTTGATCCACCAATTAATTGTACAGTTATGTCCATGTGGGGTTCAACTGAAATGGAAGGGCGGAACACCCTGACACATTGTACACCCTGACACATTGTACACCCTGGCACATTGTACACCCTGACACATTGTACAGACGTAAACCAATCCTCACTGTAGTAGTGGGTTCAGCGAGATGGAAAACGTCGGCAGTTCCTCCAACATCCGGTTGACCCACTGTGCTATAACACGGCAATGTCAGGCTCGCTGACTTGGTTGACACATGTCATTGCCTGGTGCTGACTCGATAATCTGAGCCGGCATATAGTTTGAATACCGAAGCGTTGAAAACAACCAAACCAAACAAAACTGTAACTGGAAGGCTGTTAATACAGCGTCAGAACCCACCCACACTCACTCATTCACTGGCCCTAGAACGACATATAAAGCAAAGTACATTTCTTATATATTTCTTATTATCAGAAATAAAAAATGTGTGTTGCTTGTTTGACACTTATACCAACAAAGCAACTAACAAGTAAGTAAAGCTTCTTAATAATACAGTGCGTCGAGCTGGTGACCATATCAGTGACACACAATATCATATATATATATATGTGTGTGTGTGTGTGTGTGTGTGTGTGTGTGTGTGTGTGTGTGTGTGTGTGTGTGTGTGTGTGTGTGTGTGTGTGTGTGTGTGTGTGTGTGTGTGTGTGTGTGTGTGTGTGTGTGTGTGTGTATCCAATAATTTAACATCATTTCTTGAGGACCGGCGGAGACATGTGGATAATTTAATCTGTAGAGCCATGACGTCATGTTTAATCAGTCTAGTTTAATATCATGTGAAAGAGCAAACACTTTCTAGCATCCATACAGTTTGAGCTGTGCAACATGATCAACACAACGTCTGAAACAGTCGTCCATATATCTTATCTCTTATTCTTTTCAAGCCTCTATCGACGAACCCTCCGAATGTTTACAACATGACAGTGAAACGATGTGATAGTGTTGGGAAACTAACATTGTTAGAGCAGCGTATCTGTACTGCAACAGGCCACGGAACCTTATCTACACCACAATATCACATCTCTACTGAAACAGTTCCTCATGTGCAGAGAACATTACTCTTTATCGCAAAAGAACCTCATCTCTTTCACTGCAGAACCGGATCTGTTCTGCAACAGAACCCGGACTGAACCGCAACCGAACCGCGTCTGCACGGCACCAAACCGCAGCTGTGCAACATCAGAACTGTCATCTAGGAGACACAGCACTACTTGTTCTCTGTGCATTCGACTGTTCGGAATCGCGTGTCTCTTATTCAGTAACCATGGCTACGATAAACAACAGACGGATATGCAAAGACACGTATAACGGGTATGGCTTGTCAATATGGTTTTCTTTATTACTAAAACTTCGAACTACAACTAAGTTTAAGCGGGTATGTTAATCCATCACGTAAACTGTTAAAAAAGGGGTGCAGGTGATAGAACAAAATTTTAAAGAGAAAAACTGGCAGATATGCGCTATTGCTTCTAGCCTACATTAACCTGACACGTTTGACATTATACCAAAATAAAGAACAGAAAAAGCAAAGCATATCTGACTTAACAAGTGAAGCTGACAAAGTATTTTCATTGCCAACCGGTGGGCTACCAGTGTGTATCGCCGGTATCACTGACAACAACAAACAACAGCGGGGCACAGCTGACAGATAACGAGATTCTGCAAGGTCGTTAAACTGCGGACCAAGTCGGACCTGTAAGGACATATCGAGACAACGACGTTGGCCTCCACGTACCCTGCCCACCGCTGCTGAATCGGAAAGAATTTAACTGACCAAACCGCCAAGAACCCTAATGGACTGCGACACCTGTCGACGTCTACCACCTCTCCACAGTGGACTAAATGAAAACTAAATATCATTTGTCCTAAATCGACACAATGTAATGCTAGCGAATCTTTGGTAAGCACATACGTTGTGTTTATAGTCAAACGAGGCCTTATAGACAAGTGCGACAGTAATGAATTATTTCCTCATCTTATAAAAAAGTAAAAATAATGTGCACTTCTTAATATTTTCCTGATTTATTCATGATTCAGATCTGTAGTTGGAGTTATTCAGTCAGTGACAATTACGTTTAAATGGCGAAGGACGTGTCGCATACATCATCCTATAATCTGTTAGACAGAAGATCTGTTAAATCGAACAAGGGAGAATGCGTCACGAACATCCCACTTCTGTTTTTTAGAGAGGGGAGATTTACGGATAGGATATGGTCCACGCGAAACTATATCCTTGACGCAGGAGGGACCGACGGTTTGTCAGAGTAGGTAACCTGGATAAATGACGCCAATGGTGAAAACATTCAGGCTTATGAAGTTGGTCATTGCGGGTAATTCCAAAATCATTTTCACTTCACTTTCACTCACTGCCACTTAATGCACACCCACTTTCACTCACTGCCACGTAATACACAATCACTTTCACAGATTGCCATTTCATGCACAATCATTTTCATATACTGCAACATAATACACAAGACCTTTCACACTTTGCCACTTAATGCACTGCAACCCTCACACATTGCCACATCATACACCATCACGTACAGACATTGCCACATGATACACTATAGCACTCATGTATTGTCACATGGTACACTATAGCACTCATGTATTGTCACATGATACACTATAGCACTCATGTATTGTCACATGATACACTATAGCACTCATGTATTGTCACATGATACACTATAGCACTCATGTATTGTCACATGATACACACTCACTTTCATGTATTGCCAAATGATACACAATCGCACTTGTAAAGTGCCATTTGATACACTATAACAGCCATGCATACACACAATGGCGCACCATCCACAGCTGCTTTCACAGACTGCCACTCATTACAAGATCACTTAAACACACTGCCACACAACAAACAATCACTCTCACACTTTGTCACATAACACACTATAACACTCACCCAGCTTCACATTTTACACAATCACTATCACAGATTTCCACATACACTATCGCAAGCTTACATTTGCAGCTTATAGTCTTCAATATATCCTCAAGTGCCGTCATTTAAATGTATCATGCTACCTATTAATATGTTGCGTAAATTCAGCGTGAAAGAACAGCCTTTGGTTAACATTGATTTGATATTTATAAACGGTTTGTTTGTCTGCCAGTATCTGAGTGCCTGTTGATGACACTTAAACAGCGAGTTTGCGCTTATGATAGACACTGCGTGACGTTAATGTCACCCGATAGCCTACAGTGTACAGCGACTCTATATCGATAATCGATTACAGTTTGGACATACTATGGGTATTTCTGTATTTAGCTACTCAACAATATCCTACAAAATATTCATTTGTGAAAAGGGTGGCTTTACCATACATCCACACATTTTGAATTAATGGAATTATAATGTAGCTCACCTGAACAGAATGCGTCTTCATGTAAGAAGGTGGTTTGGTTAATGAATACTGTCAAAAATACAGTAATGTCTCAGAATTATCTATAATGGCATCGATTTGGAAAAGACCTCGTCAATGATGTTATAGCGTTTGTTGATGGGTACTTTCTATGTCGGAGCCCTGACTATTAAGTATTTTGACAAAGTTATAAATAATAGCTTGGACATTTAGAAGTGATATGTTATTCGTTGTAATACAGTCACATTGTTCCAAGTGTAAACCACTGTGCCTGTAGGCATTCAGTTGGGGGCTGTGGTGCGGTCGAGACGATTCTGTCGTGTACTTACCCAGGGAGCTGGAGAATCTTTCAGAGTCATTTTTCAAGTGTTACAGAGCTAACTCGCATTATATCTCAAGCTACAAGGAGAATAGCATTGAATGTGATAACGTGTAATGTCATATTACTAGTATCTGCCTCATCATTTCTTCCAAGATTAATACCAATGAAGACACGGGTTAAGACTGATCTCCATTAACCCATGCCTCTCGAAAGATGCGACTAGCGGAATCGGGTAGTCAGGTTCGCTGACATGGTTGACACGTCACTGTACACAATTGCGTAGATCGATGCTCATGCTGTTGACCACTGGGTTTGGGGTCCAAAGGCGATTATTTACAACCCGCCGCCATATACCGCTAAAGTAGGACATGATTACCCTCTTCACGAACGCTGATTTCGATGATCCAGTCATATTAGTTTCACAGCTTTCCCCCCGTTACAACACAGGAATTTGTTTCCACATGGACTATACGTTTTGTTGTTGAAGGGACTGATTCCAGGTTAACAGTTTAGAGTCAACACGTAACAATAATCCTTTATAGTTTTAGTCCCTTCCCTTTCCCCCCTCCCCACAAACCATTATATGCACAAAATCAGTGTACAGGGAGTACGTCAAGACATAACCAAAACGTTGAGCAAGGTGAGGCACAGCCATGTCAAGTATGTTTGTGCAAACGTCGGACATTTGATCGAGACTAGTGGAGGATACTATTTTCATTGACGTTAGTAGTTCGATTTACTCCTAACATCTATTTCACATTTATATAGTATCAGCTCACCAAACACAATATGCCCAGGCAGGTATCTATTCCATTCAATTACAAACTAGTACATAAAAATAATTGGATTTCAATTTTGGATTCCGGTTCTACGACAGTTTTCACATTTTCATTGTTGTTTCGGTCAGTTTTTTCAATGTTAGATCAATTAACTCAGGTCTGTTTTCAAATTTTAAATGTAAATTTGTGTGTGTTTCTGTGTAATAAATATTATTTCTTACAAATACTTGTGTACCATTGAGGCCTTAGGCGGTCAAGGTGTAATTTCACTAAAATTCACTTCTAAAATCGAAAAATGAAATTTGGGGGGTGAAAATCCCATCTCTAGAACAGTGCCGAGTAATGTATAGCCTTGTTTGCTTTCAGATTCACCAGTAGATTGCCCTACATAATGAGAAGGTTTAGAGAACGGACAGGTATTTGTAACTTCAGTGTAATTCCTGGCAAATGACCATATTTGCATATTTCATGTATCGTGATCCTCAGTTTGTGGAGGATTTACCACATCGATTGCACTCACCTATGATGTGATGTCTAACCTACACATTATATTTACAGACCCATTTATATAGAACGTGTTGATATGCCAAATATACGCAAAAGCGTCAGCCTGGTTGAACGAAATAGTCTGTTCTCATGTTTAATCGTCAAGTAGACAAAGCAACGAAGTGAGTTGCGCAAGACCAGTTGCTTAAAAAAATAAGCCAAATTAACGTATTATCCTGTCAAATGCATGACACGTTACTTGAATAAAACCCGAACGTTAACAGATTGGTCCCTAAAGTGAGAAGCATTTTTTCGATTTCTTTAATGGTTTCGCTATTAACTATTTAAGACTTCACGTTTACTACAGCAAATCGACCTGACTCCTTCTAACTCTCAGGCACTGGAGAAATACAACGAATCTCGAGTCTAAGAAGGCGTTATTAAACTTGCTTCTAATTCCGCATATCCCAGGTGACCGTGCTAAATGTTGGGAGCTATACGTAGGAACTGATTAGCTGAGATCCCATGGGAAATAGTTGTGTACGTGATACTCAACGAGAGCAACGCAAGGTCACTGCTGTCCATTAAGGTTGTAATCGACGTCAGTGACACTGACGTAAAGTCACTCGGCTAATGACATAAACCGATTTGGTCTCACATGAAGTGATATGAACATTTGAACTTGTAAAGGTCATATGATTTCTGATCAGATAATGTGAAGTGTTTATTGGTTACAGATTGTCAGGTTACATCTAGCGTTACCCTTTCCACACCACTGTTGCGTGAAATACACATGTAATTCTCATGACGTCACAGATACAACAAAACATTGAATGACGTACATGTAAGATTTCGTCGGCAACCATAAGAATTCTTTCAGAACGGGAGCAAATATTTTCAAGATTGGCGAAGGAGCGTCGCGTTTCTGTTGCAGCGGGTAAACAATGGCGTGCATGTTGTGCTGAGATAGCGTAGCGGTAGTGGTGTGTGTGTGTATGTGTGTGTGTGTGTGTGTCTGTGTCTGTGTGTGTGCTGACAATGAAGGGTACGTTGTCCATTCACACAGTGTGCATTTGTTTACCAGTGCCCCCTCACCCTCTTTGCCCCTGCCCGTTAGACGCCTGCCTCAACACGCACGCACACGTACAGAATCGAATACACTCACGCATGCACGGGCGCACACACATTCAGCACCTTGTCCATCCCATCGCTGACGGAACGTAACACACTTGCACACACATTACAGATATATCACATGCACACAATGAAATCACACACACATAAACATAAAGACACCATATGCACACATTCAGCACCTTGCAATGCGCTAAAACGTCACGGCCGAAAGACGATGATGCAATGTATTTGTGAAGGGTGGACTCATTACACGCCCATTATTAAATATAGTCAATTCCAAAGGCTCGCTTATTTTGCGTCAGAGCCTGAATGCATTATTCACTCACCACGTGTACATTAGTACGCAAGTTACTGCTTTAAAGTACACGTTCAGCATCCGAGGATAGAAGGACGAGGCTTTTCTCCCACTGTGTACCGTCTTGACCTGTGACGTCACAAAGGTTTCTCACGTCTCGTGGATTATCTGTCCTAGCGGGAAATACAGGTCATGTGGTCATCTCCGTGGACTGGGCTTGGTGGGTCACTGTGGTCCGGATCAACGGCATAGGTCAAAGTCTTGCCACCCAGCAATTGTCCAGTTTGACCTGTCAACAGCTTTAATCTACTGAGAGTCACGGTCTGACACAGATCTGTTACAGAAACAGCTGGAGTCTTCTTACTGTTGTTCACCGTTGTTATTCCGACACTGAATGAGTGAGTTTAGTTTTACGCCGCACTCATCACTATCCCAGGTATGTGACGGCGATGTGCCAATAAATGAGTCTAGACCAGGCAATCCAGAGGTCAACAGCGTGGTATATGGGTACATTCCACAAGAGAACTTAAATGTAAGAAACGATTTACAGTTGTCCTGGGAGAGAGAGAGAGAGAGAGAGAGAGAGAGAGAGAGAGAGAGAGAGAGAGAGAGAAAGATAAACCTTACAATAAATCCGCATGTCCAGGGCACCGTTGTGCAGATCAACCTCCGCAGTAAGGCTACCTTGAGTCTATGTTAAGGTATGGGACCGTATACACAGCATATACTTTTCTGCATCAACGGCCTCAAATCTGTAGTAACACTATACAGGAGACATAACACTTCGAGTTTCAGTAATCAAATAAACATAACTTTCTGTTTTGAGGTAAGATTGAAACTTTACAAACGAATAGCACAAATAAACAGTTCATCAAACAATACTTGAATATGACATTTGTCTTAGCCTTAATGTCATCGAATACATTTATCTGAAAGTCTACCCCAACATACAGAATAACTTTACACAACATATTAATTTTGTCCACGTGCTGCACACATGTAATGATATACGGTTGCCCTTTTAAGAAATCCTTTTAATCCAAATCGATCCAAGTCGACTTATACTGTCACTCTAGGTCATAGTCATTTCAGTATTCAGGTACAGAATATAGCAAGGTTATCGCTCTGTCTATCTGAATACACCTCGATACTGGTGTCAGGTTTTCTGTCGGGAGATCAAGCTATCAAAATGAAGGTCAAGAAAGAGCTTCATTTCTACGTGAACATGATATTACCTCGTACACAGATGCTGTGTCATGACATTTTTTCAACAAACGACTTAGATTTGATCTCTCCGATTCAATTCCCAATAGCCTTGATATGACAAGTATAGATACACAGCTTTAGAATCCAATCAGTCATTTTGGAGTTTAATCTGGAAGGTCGTATAGAACTTTATAGAAAGAGAGGTTGTTCACATTAGCATTATGATGTAAGTTTAATATCAACTAAATGTTACGACTGCAAGAGACAGATAATAAAAAGCGAAGTCATGATGAGACGTTCTTCTTGTTCTCTGGCTCTATATCTAAATGAGCAGAGACAAAACGGTGAAGCAGGCGTGAAGATTTTGTACACATTCGAGGGTTTTAGTTTTTTACCGCTTTTAGCAATATCCCAGCAATATCCCAGCAGCGGACACCAGCAATGAGCTTATGTGGGGAATCGAACCCGGGCCTTTGGCGTGACGAGCGAACGCTTTAACTACTAGACTAACCCACCCAAACATTGTTGTATGTGTGTCATCAAAACTTCTCATATATCTATAACACCTCAGTTAAATTACACTGAATCACATTAATAATTACATGACTGGTAATTCATGTGGATCTATTAGTACACAGTGACATTTAGAAAGAGGTCAAATTAAAGTATGTTATATTTGGAATTACACTTTCTCAGCAAAATAAACAGTCTAGTAGTTTTGGGACTCAACCCAACAAAAGCACTACAGTCTGCCTTCTGAGACAGTGCAATCCCAAATATGACATAGGTTACATACATCTATCAAGCGACTGAGTGTCATTATTTTGGAATCTTCTTTTTTAAAAGATTTCATTTGCAAGAAATAATTTCTTTCTATACTTTTGTTGCTGTTATAACACGTATTTATTGTTCTCTTAGAAAATGTGTAAAGAGTAACCAGTACTGATTCAGTTCAACCTGGATAGCATGATACAGCTGTGAATAAAAACATAACCCTTAGTGAAGAAAGAAAACACACTGTGCATTTTCTGTCTGCTCTTGAGATGTAAACTCTATCATGAAGTTAATGTCACATATCACAGACGGAATGCACACTTGCACGCTAGATGTGTAACGATAAAGTGTGTAAAATACCTCGTCATAAGTCTACTGATGCTAGCAGCCGCTCATTGCCGCGATCCACCCCTTTTACTCAGCTGATATGTGATGGACAGCTGTCAGATGGAGGGCTGGAGTAAGCTAGCTAGGGCGTTGTGCAGTTTCACTACTCAGGCGGAAGCACTGACAACACCACTGAGAATTTATGAATGAAACTATCGACATCGCCGAATAGTTTTGCTGGGGACAACCCCACGGATGCTTTGTGTCAGGCTGAACAGTGACAGGAACAAAGTCCAAGAATGTTCAGATAAATGTTCTACAAGTCGTGACTCAGACACTTGCAATTTTAGCCGCGATAAAACACCTAACTTCTATTACCTTGACGTCCAGGAGAGTCGCATTTAGTAGGTTATAGCCTTGGTGAATGACGAAATGCCGTTACAACCTCAGGGGATTAGAGAAAATTTAAAGACGTAATATGTTCCCTTTCAGTTCAACGGGTACTCTAGCAAGATAACAAGATCAATCTGTTCCTGATTATCACACTATAGCCCCAAGAAGCATTATGGCTAATAAAAGGGAGTTGACAAACGGACGAGCTCGGTATAGTTACAATTGATATTTTGAAATTTTCCAACTCTCGAAATTTCTTAATTAAATCCATATTGATTCACAACATCACATTTTATCAGAAAGATTTACATTAGAAAATTAATCATCTAAAGTTTTCATATACCGCATCCGTTACCTATAAATTTTCTACCGATAACACATCCGTGAAGATCCTGATTAGAACAGGTCTTCCATGCTTCTCGTAACAGATATCTAACTTTATCGAGTTGTCGATCGTGGTTGAGACCATCGTAACCCAGTTGCAGAGGTCGATGCTCATGCTGTTGATCACTCGATTGTCCGGACTCCATACAGCAATAATGTTTGTGAGTGCTGTATTAAACAACAAACAGGCAAATCTAAAATAAATTCATGATTGTAATTTACTATTAACATCTTTTATTGATTTAACTGATGCTAAATATTATGAAGCCCACGTTTAACATCATTCGTCACTGACTACTCAACATTTCTGCGTTGGAGGGGGAGGGAACTCCCCTTCAGCATCAGCCGACCTATAATCAATCAATGCCGAACCACCTTCCGTGATTGTAATGCGTAGAAAATCGATTACGTGTGAATTTGCAGCGTCATGGTCTCATCGTTGTAAACTACGTTACTACGAGCCAAGAACGACATAGGTGACGCAATCGGACGAACAGTCTCACATTGCCTTATTTAGCTATAGACACCCGCTCGTCACTCGAGCTATGACGGTGTCCACACATAAACGTGTACGTCACACTGGGCAAGAAATAAAGAGGAGTTTCATGAACGGGACATTTGTATAAGCATGTCACCCCCGAGCGGATTTTATTGCTAAGTTCTTATGAGACTTGAATGGGGTTGTTGAACCAGTCTGATACAGCATAAAATGAGAACTAGCGCGTGCTTATGAACTTGCATGTACATCTGAACTTCTTGGTGTATTTCGTGATGATGCTTGGATTTTTTCAAATATTTGAGGCCTTTTGATATAAGTAACTTAGAATTTAACCACTATCAACGACTACATACACTTGTAGTTATAACGTTTCGAATATACTCAATAAAAGTGTACACATACTTATATACAAACATATACATACTTCAATAATCACATACGGATATATCGCACACACACATATAAGTATATGTCTCTTAGTTTGTGTATATATATATTCATGTCTGATTGTGATTTCTTTGTGTATGTATATTTTGAGAATCTCACCCTTATGTCTACTGATATCAATTAGATCAACAAGAGTTGATAAAGTTACAAATATTCGAGCCTTGCTGAGGATAATTTTACCTTATTAACGAGTGTTAATATTATTGGTATCAGTAGACATTCAGTAGACAGGATGAGATTCTGTTTATCATCAAAAAGCATTCTTCATTAGCATTCAATGAAAAATGTACATCTCTCAATACTGTACTACCATTAGACTTGCGGTTCAGCGATGTCATATCATTATGACGTCATCAAGTTGATGACGTTATGGCAATGTCAGGGCATTGTACAAAATCCACTGCCAAAACGATATATCCTAAGAGACGAACTTAATCTCAGACAAGCGATATCTCTTGTAGAACACAGTTTTGGGTGATATTCCACTTCATAATGCCATGTGTGTGTGTATTCATATACGTGTGTGTGAGAGAGAGTTGTGTGAGGTCTTCAGTGCACAAGGTCTATGTTATGTGAGTGAGATTGTGTGTGTGTGTGTTTGTGTTTGTGTTTGTGCATGTGTGTGTCTGTGCGTGCATGCGTGCGTGCGTGTGTGTGTGACTCATATTTGATAATAGTATGATCAAAGATACTTACATTCGGTCTATGTGTATTTGATTCCGGTGTTTCACGGAACGTTTTCTTGGCAACGCTCTGATAACAGCACATGGGTGAGTAAGTTTAGTTTTACGGCGCGCTCTGCAATATTCCAGTTATGTGACGGATGTCTGTAAATAATGGAGTCTGGACCAGACAATCCAGAGATCAGCATCATGTACATTGATCTACGCAACTGGGATATAGTGACATGTTATCAGCCATGTCAATGAGTCTGGCCACCCGATCCCGCCCAGCGTATGAATGTTTTGCCTATCACTATATAACGTGGATGTTTCGATATTGAATTGTCGCTGGAGTGAGTGAGTGAGCGGGAAGGCCCGAGGGACGCACGGTTACTTTTAGCGAAATCCCAGAGACGAATGAGACTAGAAGTGAATTTCATACATTGTACTCACGTGGATATATCTAACTGAGATTTTCGGCTTGGTGACTGAACACTGGCAATAACTAGGCTACCCCCACCTCTCTCTCTCTCTCTCTCTCTCTCTCTCTCTCTCTCTCTCTCTCTCTCTCTCTCTCTCCAACGTGTCAGTTGTCACTTGAAGTGGAATCTGATGTTTATGGCACTATTTAGAAATGTTTCTATGTTATTTGTTAAAGTTTGCGTTGATTTCTACAAAATGATTAAAAATGTATGTTACAAGATAGAACTTGTTCCTATGAGTTTGGCCTCACTGAGAGGTCCACGTACGTACAGTCACACTGCCACGTATTCCAGGCACAGATAGTGACAAACAGTTGGACGCCGTGAACTTTACAGCCATGAGTCACCAGGGAGATGTTTTGCGACCTGGTATATGTTGCTAAGAAACATAATAATCAACACTGGCTTTTCCATTACCACATGGTAAGAACGTCACATTCGAAGAAACATGTTATAAGTCCTAGTTTTCCAATTTAAATGATTGCTTTCTGTACAATGTCTCCCACTCATGCCAACCTAAGATATTCTGTTATTGATACTGCTGGCAAAACAGACACTCGAGACCAAGGGTAATCGGATTTGAACCAGCGATCACAGGTTTAGGTAGGACATTGCTGTAGGTGGGGGGGGGGGGGGGGGGGGGTGTAAGACTTCTGGACCATCTCTTTAAACCATACTAAACACACCATAGTAAACGCAATTGAGACAACGAATGACGGTATTTACCATAAAGATGTGTAAAAATAATGAAACGGAGGGATCACTCGTTACAGCTGTTCAACTCCCTTTATACGAACAATAAGTTAAGATGCCGAGATCGTGAAGGACTTTTACTGATACCGACATAACACCACACTCGTATATTTACTGATGCACACATAACATAATATCAGTACTTCCAGAAAAGAAAAGGCTTCAAAGAAAGAGCTATTGTGACGCCACATACTGAATCTCGGAAACCAAGGGTTGATGGCCTAAGCATGAACCCAATCATCGTTCACACGATACGATCTGTTGTTTGCTATACTACCGTCACTATCCAAGACGTGACAATTCCAACCTGATTACAGTTGTGGCTTTATGATGACCAATACAGGATTACCATTTACTTATTTGTGTAGTGCAGATATACAAATACAATTCCATATTTCACAACGTTGAACAAAATATAAAGGTAGAAGTAAATGCATTCGTATTTAAAAATACACGTCATAAATACCTTAAATCCTTTCCCCGTGTAGAATCCAGTTATAGTAAGGAAAGCATCACAGACACTCCGTCGTCTGTATGCGTGCAAACCCTTATATGGTTAAACAGTATGGCCCATTCAGTCAAGCGTTAAGAACAATATATATGAGTCCGCCTATTGAACTAAGGACGTCGTGTTTATTTCTGGAAAAAAAATTAGAAAGAGGTGTTGCTTTTGTCCCCGTTCATGCAGGTGAGTCAGGTCTAATGGGGTTTGTTGTGACATACACACCGTGCATTGTACGATATCGGGTGGTCAGGCTGGCTGACTTGGTTGAAAAATGCGATCGGTTCCCAATAGCGCTCACTCACTTTGATGTGTGTGTGTGATTAGATTGTCTCACTTTGCAATATTTGTCTGTTCAAACCAAACAAGACATTTTATCGATATTGATATCAGTCAGTGTGTTATGAACACGTGTAACCGTGTTGTTCTGGTATCGTTGTTTACTTCATCGAAGGACATTGTCTAACCGACATCTGTATACAGAGATCAACGGTTACTTGAAGATACGGAACTACCTATTTATATATTGTGATAGTCTGGGGAACATTAGGCTTGTCAAGGATGTAATGGCCTCTAGGGGATGTGGATACAAAGTACCAAATAATTGTCATGTTATCTGTACATGAAACAACTTTCCAAATCCATTATGAACTCAATAACATTGATCCAAAAGTTTTATTACGAATGATATCATATTACAGGGCTTAATTGCAAGGAAAACGATCGCAGCTTGAATAAAAAGACCGTTGAAAAGCGATGGGTGTGAAGCAATAACACGAAACGAGAACATTTGAAATAATATTTTTGTCACGTGCGTTTTTCTCCAAAGATCATGGAAGCATAATTCCTCCTTTGCTATCTCAAAAAACATTATCTTCCTGACATCGCTTTCATATCATTAGAGAATATTTTAAAAAGAGCAAGATTTATTTCACTGACTTCCAATGGATATATTGATACAATTCCTAATGTCAAATCAGTCAAAACTTTATTTAAAGATGAGACGATTAATTGTTCAGTCACAGAAAATCGAAAATCGCATGCCGTAATGTTGCAGGTGCACGACATGTGTCTGAGCGTATTGTCGTGACGTTGCTACATCGACGTCAATGTCACATAGTTTACATCTTAGGTGTCAAAGATGACGAAACCGATCTTGACAATTGTGAAAACTTCGATGATACTGATGCTCCTGATGGTGATCGATGTTGTTGTTGCTGTTGCTGTTGTAGTTGTTGTTGTTGTTGTTGTTTACATGTCAACAGTAATAGGTCACAAAACATTTCACTCATAACGTGACATAAATAAGATAACGATAACAGTTCACAAAAATTACTCATGACATAGACATGATAGGGACAACAGGTCACAAAACATTTCACTCGTAACATCACATAAACATGGTCATGACAACAGGTCACAAAACATTTCACTCGTAACATCACATAAACATGGTCATGGCAACAGGTCACAAAACATTTCACTCGTAACATCACATAAACATGGTCATGACAACAGGTCACAAAACATTTCACTCGTAACATCACATAAACATGGTCATGACAACAGGTCACAAAACATTTCACTCGTAACTCGTAACATCACATAAACATGGTCATGACAACAGGTCACAAAACATTTCACTCGTAACATCACATAAACATGGTCATGACAACAGGTCACAAAACATTTCACTCGTAACATCACATAAACATGGTCATGACAACAGGTCACAAAACATGAAGATGATAATATATTCTAAGTATTTCTCCAATAGGAGAAGGGGACAATTTCTTCCAGCAAACCTACAGATTGTTCAGCTTGACCTGATCAAGTGAATATTAATGCATTGCGTGACCGTGTCACAACTGGTTGGGTCTATTATTGTCCATGGGTGCACATTCGTCAGCTGACTGTCAGCATGTCCGAACAGCCGAGACAAGGTCGCTCTTTGACATCTTAGTGTCGAGAAATCGTAAGCAATTTCCTAACTTTCTTTCATCAATTTTCAACAGACGGTTTGATGATTCCTAACTCGGGCTTTCAGGCAGTCAACAGCGGAATCGAAATCTGAAAGTGACTGGCTGTGCGTTGTAAAGTTAGTAGACCAAACTAGATAGCCAATGACTGTAAAAGAATTCAATTAAAACATGCAATGATTGTTTTTGGTGTTTTTTTTTCATGTGAGTTATTTTCAAGACAGTTTTTGTACCGAATTCATGCATGTTTCGCACGAACGCAACAATAACGACATTCACTGCTACTGTATTTAGTGGGGTTAACTCGACCAGCCGTTTGTACCATTTGACCTCCTGGATCATGCATATGTTGAGGAGTTCACGCCAAGCTGGACAACCTGTACGTGTACTCTAAACATTTGCAGCTTTGTTATTGAACAAGCTGAGCTTTCGATCAAATGTTCACACTTGATTTGGACTTTGGAAGCAATTAATGTCACAGAGTTATTATTAGCGAATACTGGCCAAGATAATATGTTACGACTTAAAAGCACGGCTCACTTTTTTCTTGAAAGAAGCATACTGTTGTGCAGTAGACTTTCCAGGAACAAATGATCATTGATATAAAATTGTACATCAAAGTTTAAGGCATCACCTATCAGTGAAAATAGCGAGTTGTTCAATTTCCAATGTGTCCTTTTCTTGGTTGATTTCGCTATATTCATTTTAAAGCGAATGAAATACTCTATATCTTGAGGTTATATTAACTTTTGCTACATTCCTACAGACATTTTCAGAAAAAAGCTAGTTTAGCTTGTTTTACTGGTTTAGTACGTCGCCAGGTATACTGACTAGAAAGGCATTCCATAAAGATTGCCAGTTTATTTCAGAGATAGAAATACTGGAAAAGAATCTTAAATGAATCCGTTAGTAAAGGATTGAAGACTAAAACACAAGACTTGTAGCAACTACGTCGACAAAACTCGTTGGAGTTCGAATAGGTCCAAGGCTAAATGGATTGATGAAGGTGAGACTATAAATAAATACTTCTGTAATCTAGAGAACAACAGCTACGGGAAATACGTGAAAACATGTATCAATACGGATGTTACAGATTCTGAACTCGAATCACTCTTATCTGAACAAGATGTAAAGAAGACTGAATCAGATCAGACTGAAGGTCCAATAACTAAAGAAGAACTCCTTACAGCGAGTAAAATATAAAAAAGAGAAATGTCCATGTTCCGATGGTTTTTCGTATGACTGTTTAAGATGTTTTGCCTTATCTTTGGAGATTTCTTTTTAAGATCTCTGAATTACAGACACAGTATTAGTGAATTATTTGTGACACAAAAACAAGGGATTATTACTTGTATTCCAAAGGGAGATAAACCAAAAAAATCTTGTAGAAATCTTGCACCCAATATCACTTTTGAATTTCTCTTACAAATTCCTCTGAGTAAATTCTCCCTAATCTTAGTAATGAAGACCAGACCGGCTTCATGGCTGGCACGTATATTGGGGATAACATATATGACATACTACTTTTTACAGAATCTAAAAAGTGGATTTAGAGAAGGCATTTGATTTTGTATCATGGTTCTGTAAAAATAAGACATACAGGTTAACGATTTAGATATAGTGTTTCAAAATGGGCATCAATCTTACACAATGATATTTAACCTGATATCATTATAAATGGAAATATGTCATCTTGGACACCAATCTGTCGTGGTTGCAGACAAGGCGATCCTTTCCTCCCTTATATTTGCCTACTATGTGCCGATGTTTTGTCTGCTCTTATTGAAAAAATATATAATACATAGATGACACAAAAAGGTAATGTCGAGTACTTGATTGGACAATATGCAGATTTCCCTGAATTCATTCTTGATGGCTCAAAAATAATTTGAGACTGTTATTGATACATTAGACTTATTTGCCTGATACTTCTGGACTGAGTTAAATATAGACCAGATCTGGCCTTTGACTGGAATCCTGAAATGTTTGAGATTCTAAGTATTCTCAGCTGACTATGATAACATGATAAAACGTATATTTGCTAGTAAATTGTATGAAATTGAACAAATAATTAAACATTGAATGCCAAGAACTAATACTCGATTGGGGAAAATAGCTATTATTAAGCAATAATTAATTTCAAAGTTAAATGTCTTACACTTTCTACTCCACCAGGAAACTTCTTTAAAAAGCTAAACAGCATTCTCTTTAGCTTCCTTTGGGACAAGAAGCCAGATAGGATTAGAAGTTGCTTGCTTTTTATGAGAAAGACATTACAAATATTCGTTGCATGCAGATAGAGACTTTAAGTCACTTCAAGAGTTTTGTGATAAGTTTTTCAAATTTTAGTTTATTGCTTTTTCATGGTTTATTAAGTTCTCTTAGTATTTATTTATTTATTTAAAACGTTTGAAATTTGATAAAGGTAATTTCACAGCGGTGATAGATTACAGAATGTAAGTGTTACACAGTTGCTCTCTGGTAAAAGAGGTTCAAAACATTATTATTATGTTATAACGCAGACTAAAGAAAATTTAAAGAACATTAGTGGTCAGAAATGGTCGAAGCATTTAAAGCTACATCTGATCCAAAGTTAAAATGGGTGCAGTAGGCTACTACATAGAATTATACCAAGATGAATGTTGTTAACAGCAGTCTATGTACATTTTGTAAATGCGAGCCGAAATCAATACTACATCTGTTTTGATGATATCGAGAAAGTGATTCTTTAGGAATCTCTCTCAGTGGATTATGCTGAAATGTTCACATGCTAACAGAATGATATTCCATTGTGATCTAGTGTTATTTGGTGTTTCAGAATCCTCCCACAGTTTTGTATTTGACTTGATAATCCTATTAGCTAAATTTCATATCTATAAATGTAGGAAACTACAAAATCGAGCACCACATTTATCTGTTTATAAAAAAAGAATTGAACTATTACCACAACGCAGAAAGGCGTGTGAGCGAATGTTGCATCGTTGTATAAAAGAACAAACAAAAACAATTCGGTGTCCATTCTCTGAACATACATTGTGTACGCTTTCTATCAGTTCCGAGAATAAAGATTAAACAAAAAGAAGTACAACTCACACCACAGCCTTCTTTCCGAGGTACACCACAACATACATCGTAACTCACAGCACGGCCAATATCCGTATTAATATCACCCACGCCTCGACCAAGGCCCTCGCCAATGCCCTTCCCCACACCTTCAGACAAGGCATTGAACAAGGAATTGACCATCCAAACATTGACCAAAGCCCTGATCAACGCCTCGACCAAGTATGTAAACTAAGGCCCTTTATCACATATCACGCCTTTATCATATCAACCCTCAACCAACACCTCCCCCATGGCCCTGATCAACGCCTCGACCAAGAATGTAAACTAAGGCCCTTCATCACATATCACGCCTTCATCGTATCACCCCTCAACCAACGCCTCCCGCATGACCCTGATCAACGCCTCGACCAAGTATGTAAACCAAGGCCCTTTATCACATATCACGCCTTTATCATATCACCCCTCAACCAACGCCTCCCCCATGGCCCTGATCAACGCCTCGACCGAGGTTGCGGCCAATGCTCTGACCTATATCCAGACGGGTATTATTTCTCTTTTCATAGAGAGAGGTGTGTTTGTTAACCATACCATGTTCATTGCGCTCTTAATTGGAATGAGATTTTATCGTGCCTATTTCATTTATGTAAAATACTTTAGTTAATCACAAAACACCATTACTCGTACTGAACATTTGTCAAGGTCAGTGAACCAGTCTTTCATGGCGTGTGCTGTCCGTAAACACGTGTACATCAACAATAATACACAAATTGTTCATTTGTCAGGAATTAATTTCCCTGGTTTACCGACGAAGTTCGTAACTGATTATAAACAGGGGCTCCCCGGCAATGTTCTGCGTGATCCAACAGAAGTGGTCACACATGTCCTGTTGTGGTCTGTAGGGCTTATTCCTGATTACCACTGACAAATATAGATTGCATTCCCGGCTAAAACATTGGCGTTAGCAGCAATATTGTTGACGCATTATCTCAGCATCTCTGTGACTGGTAAGTTTACTAATGAATTTAACTTAATGAAGCATGATGGCTAATATGACAACGATTCGGTGTCATCTTTGGAATTCTCTCTAGATACTACTTAACAGGAAGACGGTTTCTGTTACACAGAGGCTGAAAGTTTTATTTGCCCATCGCACTCATTGTGTTCCAGCTGAATGACAAGTCGTGAATAATCGAATCTGGACCATACAATCCAGAAACTGATAGTGCTGGGAATGATACCCCATATGGGGACGTTGACAGACAAGCATCCACTTCACATACCCTGACCATCCGATCCTCTTGGTTACCCGTCTTGACCAGGAAAGGTTCCACTGCAACTAGTCCAATCTCGGAATCCAGTTCTATGTCCCAATGACCGTGACTGTGTGAAGCTGAACTAAACGTGGCACTGTGAAAAGAAATAGGATGATGACAAATGTCATGCTGGCCGCTCCTGGTGATGCAGCAACATCGTATCTATGGTTTCACTGGGTAAATGGAGGCAAGGAGATATCTATGACAATCATGCAAGATCATAGAATGCCCAGATCCAAACATTACCCACAGATATGTTGGTGTAAGCACAGCGTGGACAATCAATAATACCCAAGTCTGTACTGCATTAAGTAAATTTGACATACCTTTCCACGGCTTAACGTTCGCTCTTTTACAAACCCGAAATGATATAATCTTCGTACCATTCATTGGACTAGCAGCCTATAAACATCACTTTAGCAGCTCCAGCAGTCTATAAACATCACTTTAGCAGCTCCAGCAGTCTATAAACATCACTTTAGCAGCTCCAGTAGTCTATAAACATCACTTTAGCAGCTCCATCAATCTATACTCATCACTTTCTCATCACCGGTAGCCTATACTCGTCCCCTTCTCAACTCCAACAGTACATATTTATCCCCTTTTCAACTCCAGCAGTATATATTTATCCCCTTCTCAACTCCAACAGTATATATTTATCCCCTTCTCAACTCCAACAGTATATATTTATCCCCTTCTCAACTCCAACAGTATATATTTATCCCCTTCTTAACTTCAACAGTATATATCCGTCAACTTCTCAACTCCAACAGTATATAGTCGTCAACTTCTCAACTCCAACAGTATATATTTATCCCCTTCTCAACTCCAACAGTATATATTTATCCCCTTCTTAACTTCAACAGTATATATTTATCCCCTTCTTAACTCCAACAGTATATATGTATCTCCTTCTCAACTCCAACAGTATATATTTATCCCCTTCTCAACTCCAACAGTATATATTTATCCCCTTCTTAACTTCAACAGTATATATTCGTCAACTTCTCAACTCCAACAGTATATAGTCGTCAACTTCTCAACTTCAACAGTATATATTTATCCCCTTCTCAACTCCAACAGTATATATTTATCCCCTTCTCAACTCCAACAGTATATATTTATCCCCTTCTTAACTTCAACAGTATATATTCGTCAACTTCTCAACTCCAACAGTATATATTTATCCCCTTCTCAACTCCAACAGTATATATTTATCCCCTTCTCAACTCCAACAGTATATATTTATCCCCTTCTTAACTTCAACAGTATATATTCGTCAACTTCTCAACTCCAACAGTATATATTTATCCCCTTCTCAACTCCAACAGTATATATTTATCCCCTTCTTAACTTCAACAGTATATATTCGTCAACTTCTCAACTCAAACAGTATATATTTATCCCCTTCTCAACTCCAACAGTATATATTTATCCCCTTCTCAACTCCAACAGTATATATTTATCTTAACTTCAACAGTATATATTTATCCCCTTCTCAACTCCAACAGTATATATTTATCCCCTTCTTAACTTCAACAGTATATATTCGTCACCTTCTCAACTCCAACAGTATATATTTATCCCCTTCTTAACTTCAACAGTATATATTCGTCAACCTCTCAACTCCAACAGTATATATTTATCTCCTTCTTAACTTCAACAGTATATATTCGTCAACTTCTCAACTTCAACAGTATATAGTCGTCAACTTCTCAACTCCAACGGTATATAGTCGTCAACTTCTCAACTTCAACAGTATATAGTCGTCAACTTCTCAACTTCAACAGCATATACTCGTCCCTTCTCAGTCCACATTTATCTTCCATCTCCAACAGCCTATTCTCAGCTCTAGCAGCCTAAACTCATCCCATTCTCATCTCAAGCAGACTGTGTTTTCTCATGCCAGAAACGGAATGTTTTCATTTTTGTCCAGGGTTCCCTTTGAAAACTGTTGCATTTAACCAAGCACGTAAGTTGACAATGTACATGTAACTCATTTACCGAATTCTACCGAAATTGATTAATTATATCCGTGCATGTGTGAGTCGTGCAGATATTATGATTCCACACCCAGCAGTCTTGATAGAAAGGCAAGAAGAGCACGCATGTCACCAAACAATCACTGTCCATTATCAGCAAAAAGCAACAGAGACGAGTATCAGGCCTTCTCCTGGCAGGACGTCAACAATAACACAAACATCTTGAAATAATACGTCCTAATTAACTCCGTATTAGGGTTTACTAAAAGCTATTTGAAACAGATAATTCAATATTCTAATCTCTTGTCAACCAATCACTTATCGCGGTATGCAAAAATGATTCATTATCTTTAAATGTTCACTGAATCGACAGTGTTTCAGCTCATCGCTATGGAAGTGTTTTCGACATTGTGGTAGTGATATAGGGTATTTTGGGGATGCAATTCCAAATGGGACTCAAACCCCAAAATTTTTTCACTGACAAAAAAGCAGTCTAAGATATAACAAATGTCACATCTGACCACATTCTGAAGTCGCTATGTATTCATAACGTTATCATCGAACTTTGAACATGGAATCAGATCAATCGTTATTCAAAATTTCATATCTTGCGTGAACGTTTCCGTTGTGTATAACATCCTGTAGGCTGATGGTAATGAATCCATGGTGTGTTTTTTTCAGTTGTAATTAGGAGGTCAACCGGTTTGCAATATTCGCTGTTTCTGAGATGCAGCTTTACGACATCACAGCTATTAAATACTATCACCGGCACATATTGAAACATTACCCATAATAGCTGAGAGGAAAGGGGATGACGATTAAGCTGGCCAGCCGTGCCTTCTAGGCCCTGGGCGGTGTTAACTGAGAAACAGATTCGTTTTCAATCGATTTCTGTTATTGCTGCAAATTGAGCTTGAATTAATGGTGAAGATAGCGTATTTGTTCCGTTGCGGAAGCAATATTCTGTCAATGCGACCAGGCCGCCAGGTATTTCCTATCATAATTTGACAATCAGTGCCACAAAGGAAGCACCGTGCTAGCGAATACCGCGGAGGTACGCCGACAATATCCACGATCTGGTCTATGAGTCTTGTTTGAGCGGTGTGCGAGCTGTGTCTATTAGCGCCGTACGTATGGTTTAACACCTTATGCTGAAGAGGAGAATAATTCAATTTGTCGCTCTGAGCGGAAGGGAATGCAAACGGTTGGTTTCCGCGATAAAACAGTTTGCTACATTTTGCGTGGAAAGCGATTTCTGTACGAAAATACATGCACCATCAACCTGAGCACGTATCTATTACCCCTCTTCATAAGCAGACGTATCCTAGTCAGGAGATAACTTGCAGCCGGACATACATCGGCAACTAGGCGCTCTGTATAAAAGAAGGTGAAATACACCAGAACGATTGGCCAACATCACTCACATTGATATACCAGTCAAATTGGTTAGTTGGGTTCAAGGGCAATAAAACTGATTACACAGTTCTTCCGTTCACGGCTAACTTGTACCGATTCGTTAATTGTTAGTGAGAACATTTCGTCAAATACAGAAATTGTGCACTTGTTTGAACTATTGCCAAAGTGGAAGCTCGTGCACACAGTGAAACCTCATTAGACCGGACTGTAGCGTTCCTAGTGAGACCTCATTAATATAGACTCTAGCCTCCTTAGTGTGACTTCTTTAATCCGGACAGTAGCGTTCCCGGGGAAACCTCCTCAATCTAGACGGTTCCCGTCCAAGTGGGCGGTGGGGTAGCATGGTGGTTATAAAGCGTCCGCTCGTCACGCCGAAGAATGACAGACTGACATTTTATTCAGTAACAGACCCCTGGCCCAAAATAAAATCATGACAATATGTAACACATCAGCGCATTTTACAGCATTGCAGTTTGTGTTTTCTGTTTACATGATATTAGAATAAACATACATTTTTATCACATCCATATTTTCACTCTGTATAATAGGTATAAAATTTATAATTTTGGGGAAGTTACTAGTATATTTTTATCTATTCCTGATTCTCGAGTATGCTTCACACACATAAAATACATGCCATTCATCTTCAGGTAAATCGATTCGAGTCAAGTAAAACCTCGCATATCCGACACTAATGTTCCCCATGAATTCTCACGGATTAACGGACTTTTGTATACATTTCTAATATTTTTTTTCAATAAGAAAGTGGTATTACCATCAGGACAATGGATTATCAGTAACTGCACATAGGGAAAGGATTTTCTGTGTATGGCCTTACGTACACCAAGGATGATTGTGTTACTCTTGATTACGAAAAGTAACAGCATCGCATTGTGTATCGATCAAATCAACAACACTGGATCTCAACTTGTGTGTCATCGAACAGCCACGACGTTGTTCATAATATCAGTCGCCGGTTTGTATCCCCTTCATAACGTTACTAACAGGCAGCCATCGTACAGTGCGGTTACGTCACTGACAGAAATAAATCGCACAATCAAATTGTATCGATCTGGTTCCGCTAATACAACGGCGATACCTAACGTAGTTGTACTCTTGCAGAGTGAGTGAGTGACTTTACTCCGCACTCACCAATGTTCCAGCTATGTGGCGGCGGCCTGTAAATAATGGAGTCTGGAAAAGACAGTCCAGTATTCGGCATCGTTCTGCACAAGACGGATGCGATAACATGTGTCAACCAAGTCAACATGCCTGACCACCCGATCCCGTTAGTTGCCCCTTAATGCAGCCATGAGTTAATGAGTCAGTTCTAACCCGGTACATGTACAGAGATGTAAACATACAGTGACTCGGTGTGTACGCATTGCAATCGCAGAGATACCGCGTGAGGTACAGAGTGAGTGAGTAAGTTTAGTTTTACGCCGCACTCAGCAATATTCCAGCTATATGGCGGCGGCGTGTGAGGTACAGAGCATTGTTGAGGTAATTATGGCGATGTATTTAGATGAAGCTATATACAGGTACATAACATATTTAAGGTTACCTGCGCAGAACAAATCCAGATATCTGTGTCTACATGCATAGTACTCTGACGGCACACTGTATTCTGTTAAGCTGTACAACCTAGAATACCAGTGTACAACAAAAGACTGAGAAAATAGTTTAGAAAAGTGAAGAGCCTATAGCTGCAAAAGTGTTATAGCATTTCAAGTGCCTGTCTGCTTGATATTAGAGGAAATATAATTATACACACATAATCAAAAGAGATGTGTTTAGATATTCTGTCGTCCTCTGAGCTACAGATTCAGAATACACCGTTTGGCCTTGAAGCCGCTTAATGAGTGTGTGAGTTTAGTTGTACGCCGCTTTTTAGCAATATTCCAGCAATATCACGGCGGGGGACACCAGAAAATGTGCTTCACTCATTGTACCCATATGGGGAATCGAACCCGGGCCTTCGGCGTGACGAGTGAACGTGAAGCCGCTTAAACATACAACATGTACTCTCAAAACGTTGAGTATACTTGAATATATTTAGATACAATGAGATTTAACAAAAGCGAAATATTATTCACTGAACTATTTTTTCATATCTAACTCACGTCTCCTTTATATGTGTTGAAATATAATGGTTCATGAAATGCAAGTTTGGAGTGCTTCAACGTTATTATTTAGAACATCTCTAACAATATTTAAGGTATTTAGGGTTCCTTCGGGTAAACCCTCCCGTGAAGGTGGCGGGGTAGAATAGGCGTTCAGGAACCCATGCTTGCCATAAAAGGCGACGATGATTGTCGTGAGACGCGACTAACGGGATCGGGTGGTCAGGATCGCTGACTTGGTTGACTGACACATGTCATCAGTTCCCAATGACGCACATCGATGCTCATGTTGTTGATCACTGGTCCAGAGTCCTTCATATCCAGACTGCTGCCATATAGCTGGAATATTGCTGAGAGCGGCGTAAAACTAAACTCACTCACTCATTCAGGTAAAATGCATTAAGCCACATACATGACGTGACCAATGACGCCTCTTTTCAAGGCGAGTAAAGACAGAATAAAAACTGCATTACCGTTGGGGAAATTCGATTTACGTACATATACGGATGACATCTCAAGAATTTCATTCAGAAACGAACAAAGGAGGCATGGTGTGCACTGTGATTACTAGTATATTATCAGTTCGGGAGGTGGGATAGGTCTACGCTCTATAACCATCGCGTTGCAGCCTTTCCAAGCTGACAGTTTAGACTGTACGAGAACGTCGCTGACAACCTTGACAACCCACATAGTATTTAAATAACTGATAGATTATCTTTTTGTTAATCTCGAAATAATACTTGTCGCGCGTGTGTGGTACATAGGGGTTGTAGCTGTGTCAGTACTACAGGACTCCCTCAGTAAACGTTGTACATATAACGTTACTCTTTACAGTGTGCAAAACACGGCGATGAGCTCACATTTGTCGCATTAACAGAAGCGTAAGATTATCCTTCTGCGCAAACATCGATATCGATCAATTACCGTTTACTCAAGGCATATAGTCATCTATAAATTCGTATGTTAACAACGATTAGTACAAATTCACACAATCTACAAAATAACGATAACGGCTCGTGCTGTTTATTGTAACCATAGCCGCTTATGTATTCGGAGTGCCTTGAAAACTACCTTCTTATCAGGTGCGCATAATAGCGCCTACAGATATTAAACATGTTCACACAAGTCAAATGGTTCAACGGTCGAGAATCGATCTCATGTGACAAACGACATCTGTTATTGGAGACACAGTGAGTTTGATCGATCGCTGCAAAACAGCAGAATAGCAGATAAACAGACAATGCATCCTACTGTGAACAAACTCTTTTAACTAATCTTTTAACATTTTTACATTTAAACACTTAAGAGTTTGTATATTATAATGACTACACATAATTTCATACGATTTACATATTTTTTTTTCAACAAAAATAAATTAAAATCACTATCTGACATTGTGTCTTTCTTACACAACTGCTTAGTACTGGATTATCAACGGAAGGCGTTAAAGGTGAATGCTGTTTGTGCAATATTTTCATTTTATTACATATTACATTAGTTTTCTTCCAGCAACACTTGACATTATACCTCGTGGTTGCTGCTAAAGAATGTTGATTTATGTCATCGTGATCAAAAGACAAAGGTTAATTTGAAAAGTTGTTAGTGTCCGAGACAATGTTCATGTTGTGACATATACTGATATCTTTAGAAGGAGAATTGTGTATTACAGACGATCAATTTTAACGCTGATAGACAGATTAGCGCGATGAAGCCATATCAACCGTTTACTTGTCGCCCTGACATGCGAAGCCTTTAGACACTTGGAACGAGAAGAAACCATCAGTTAATGGGTGCACCCCAACAGTACAGTTTGTAGAGTACTTACTAACATCTTTTTCTTGTAACTGACAATTAATTATTGAATTATAAATTTCGAATTAATATGACTGAAAACCTGTGATTTTACCAGTCGGAACACTCGGAGTTTGGGGGTTTTTTTCAGTGAGAGTCCTATAATCCTGAGAGAATGTTATTATTACTTTTGATTCTTTTCTTGGTCGCTCCGTCAAAAGTATCATCTGAAAGAACACAATTGTACACTTCAACTAAACTATTCATTAGATATCTATAGTCGTATTTACCTTGAACATTCTCTGCGTCCTGTAATATTGATTTTTCTGTGAGGCTGCGTTATTACGTGGATGAGGAGAATTAAAGGTTGAGGACGTTGAACTTGCACATTTTGACTTCATAGGCAAATTATTATCAGATTTGATTTGTCCTCCATGACTAAAATATCCATACTTGTCAGCATCCATCATCTATCACTAATATCTTAATCCCCTGCCATGCCGCACTTGGATCCAACAATCTCCTGGAGTTATCGACAACAGGATTACTAAATGTGAAAGAACAGTCAGATATAGGTATAGTATTATAGAATTTGTACAGCTGGATTTGAACATTTCGTTTTCCTAAGTCACCGTTTCGGAATTCAGCACAAATCAAACATCGACAAAATTATCAGCGAAACTTGCCGTTTCATGTTGAAAACATTCCATTACTGGCTTGGTAAGTTCAAATCAAATTACGTTTATTCGCATTTTCCAAAGAGATTTATCTTCAACAGAATTCCACACATGCTGGGATCGGCACTTCCCGTTCAGCGTCGGTAGACGATTGTGCGGAGCAGATAGGTCTGTACGGCAACTTGTCACCAGCTCGCATTGATAGTAAGGAGATGTTAAGAGGCTGTGATAAAGACACAAGTGAACGCGGCACCGGTATATTATTCAGGAAAAAGAGCAATATGATCATGGCTTGGCTCGAGGAAGGAGTCCGTTTCCTCTTAATGTCGCTCTGCTCTATGACGAACTTAGTCGCAAGCGCGTATTATTTGATTTGGTGAAACAGGGCTTTGTGTATTTTGTGACTGGTAAGAGGTGTGGATTGAATGAAGCGCGTGGTGTTAGGCGCGAAAGCTATGACGAACAGTCGCTTTCAAGCCACTCCCCTTTTACAGTGGGCAGGGCATCTGGGTAACTATATGAAGGCGGGCTTGTGATACTCGCTGTAGTACTTCGAACACGTGCTTTGAAGTGGTCATACATAGAGCTGGGGCCAAGGGTGAGGAAGGTGATAAGAAGAGAGAAAGAGAGAAGAGTTTTTAAATCTGACAATTTTACCCTTAATGGATTTATATCATGCTATTGCCCAGTCCTGGAGTTGGAAAATCTCTACGTGGAATATGAAAGTTGTGCCAATTTTAAAACCTGTATTTATCGTAATGTTATTGACGCTGTATGTGGTGCCTGCTGATGCCTCCCTGTGTGGTAACCGTCGATGTTTAAACTCCGGTACATTACTGTTAGGCCAGTCAATTTTTAACAGGTGCCGATGCCACTGCCCACCAAACTATTTCGGTCTATCCTGTCAATATACTATGGCGCGGAAACGAAGTTTGGACAATTTCTATGAAATAATGCGACGATTGCAAAGTATATCAGATGCCCAACGCCACAGAACAAGAAGGTAGCAGAATATGGAAAGAGGTATGTGTAGTTATACAGTTTACTTTACAGATTTATTATTGTTGAATATTATGTTTTGAAGCACCAATTTCACACTCCAATAACAACCTTAGCTTCTTTGTGGTATATGCATCCAACGCCACTCGCACAGTGCTATATCGTATTATATAGATGTAACCTTTAATACCTCTCACATATAAAACGATATATATATGTGAGAGGTATTATATGTGAGAGGTATTATATTTAATTTCCTAGAGTAAAGATACGCTTCATTGATCATGAAAACATAATAATATACATCGATAGCGGGAAAATTTCTAAACTTATAACTTATTTAAGTATCTAATTCCAATATAATTCGGAAATATAAAATGCATAAAGAAATGTATGTACTTAGGTATAGTCGCCCGAATCATCAGATATCACATTGATTACGACAAAGAGATTAGAAGAGACTGAAGGACTGCTGGTGTCATGGCCATGTGGTCATGTATGATAGTCAGAGGCCAGAAACAAGTAGCCCCGTGAAGCTAACGTTTACTGAATATGTTTTGCAACAGTTGTGAGACATTTATTTCATCAGTTTTGAAACGCGAGTTTCTGACCAGAAAGTTGACGTATTTATATAAGCTAAAGCGAAGGGTACATCGGATACCTCTTAACCTATCACATCGTTTTAAGTTCATCGCCTTTCACATCGTACCCTCTGAAACGTGAAGCAGTATTGACGTTACTTCGACTAGATATCTCGAGCATGCTTTCCCTGATACATGCTCACGAAACGAGCGTGTGATTCACCTACCTCACACAAATCACATGGCATGTTACCTTTAATCATCGCTAAACTTGTGGTCAATTTACTGGTAATTCAAGTCATGTGACTTTGATCAGATAACCGAGAAGATGGTCTCCCTCCGTGTAAGGAACGTTATCTGCCATTTTGGACTCTGTCCGCCAGCCACGAGGCCCTTTGACGTCGTTAAGAAATGTGGCGTGTACAGATCGTTGCTTCTCTACATTAAGTCAAAACTTAACAAAAACCCAATTAAAAATTATCAGTTACTGTCGAAACTACCATAATACTCTGTAGTGTAGTATGTAACTTTCAATTCATATTTTAAAAATCTGCACGTTTTGACATAACGGTCGTTAATTGTGCTCAAATGTCTTGATAAGGACCAACGGATACGGTAACGTAGATGACTTTGAGATGAGACAGGTGTTAATTTCACATGCTGATGAAATATGGGCCTGGTAGATACCCACGTGGCCAAGGCTGTCAGGGAGACTCCGTCACGTGCTTCGATATTGATCCGATCACGGTTGCTATTGACGCGTGTTAATATATCCTATATGCAACATTACTGCTAACTCCGCCCTTGCCCATACTTTAGAATCTGATCATTTGACCGCCATGCCCTGTTCTAAAGCCATACAATTCACCTATCAAAGCATTCCTGTTGAAATGCATCCGTTACTTATATCCTGCTTTTGTTTTCAGTTTTCTGGGTCTACATTCGGACATAAGTCAACTTCGGACATTCCTAATTCCGGACAAACGGCATTGGTGCGATTGACAGCTGAATCCCAAACCACGTTGGATCTGAGTAGTGTTCCGGTGTTACAGGACCTCTGATGCCAAAGCTTATCCTATCCGGCCGGATGCTATAATTTGTGATACAGAGCATGGCAATGACCGGCGTCACGTCACCGGCGTCAAGCGGGTGACGAACAACGTTACCTGAACGTTCGACGTCACAGTCACAGTCATTATTTATTGTGAACGAGAGTTGTGATGTGTATGAGGAGACATAGATTAACTGTTATATATATATGTGCTTTCATGGGGTTGTGCAATTTTCAAAGCTTGTTTTTGGCTGTTTTAGGCCTTGTGACATTTTTTCGACGTCAGTGGCGTCGAGAAAACTGTTTTCCCGACAACTGACAGACTGGTTTATGCTGCTAACTACTGCCAGATTGACATTGCTTTCATTGTAGTGTGATCCTGGAGCTTTCAGCTGCCATTGTACGTCAGGCTTCTGGTGACTTACATTACCAATCTCAGAACTTCTGCTTTGGTTTTCCGTTTACATATTTGTGTGTCTTACGATATAATGACGTCATACCTCGTTCAAATCACAAACTTACATGAGAGAGGACCCGTGGGATGACTCCACATTTATACTGATATTATATACCGACCATAAATATATTTACTATTATGAGATGTGACTTGCATTCAGGTGCTAGTATAATGAATAAAATGTTATTTTTATTTGTTGCCTAATTAGCATACTTTGTCTTCATTTGATGCCAGAGAAGTGACGCGATTGTGGGTATACAGTGATGACGTAGTAGCACCGAAACGGTCGTCTGCCTCACTCTTGCCAAACCCGATCCCTACCCATTGTCTCGCCCTTACCCTCTACCTCATTCCTTCCAAACCCAACCCCTTATTCCACCTTAACCGAACCCTTTACCTCGCGCTACCCAAACCATCTCTCTTGTCCTTTTCCTCACACTTACTAATCCCTCTACCTCACCATCACCACTCCCTCTACCTCACCATCACTACTCCCTCACCCTTCGAAGGCACTCTTACCAGCCTTCTCATTTTGAACAAAATAACGATCTATATGTTCTCACACACTCTTTCCACATGCACACACACGCATACACGCACGCACACACTTGTCAACGTCTTATTGGCACACGGCAATCAAGGATGGTGAAATCCGAGCACCGTATTGCATTCCTAGCACGCAGCACACCACATCTTTAAACAAGAAGTTGTTCACATCCGAGCACCGTATTGCATTCCTAGGACGCAGCACACCACATCTTTAAAGAAGAAGTTGTTCACATCCGAGCACCGTACTGCATTCCTAGGACGCAGCACACCACATCTTTAAAGAAGAAGTTGTTCACATCCGAGCACCGTACTGCATTCCTAGGACGCAGCACACCACATCTTTAAACAAGAAGTTGTTCACATCCGAGCACCGTACTGCATTCCTAGGACGCAGCACACCACATCTTTAAACAAGACGTTGTTCACATCCGAGCACCGTACTGCATTCCTAGGACGCAGCACACCACATCTTTAAACAAGAAGTTGTTCACATCCGAGCACCGTACTGCATTCCTAGGACGCAGCACACCACATCTTTAAACAAGAAGTTGTTCACATCCGAGCACCGTACTGCATTCCTAGGACGCAGCACACCACATCTTTAAACAAGAAGTTGTTCACATCCGAGCACCGTATTGCATTCCTAGGACGCAGCACACCACATCTTTAAACAAGAAGTTGTTCACATCCGAGCACCGTACTGCATTCCTAGGACGCAGCACACCACATCTTTAAACAAGAAGTTGTTCACATCCGAGCACCGTACCGCATTCCTAGGACGCAGCACACCACATCTTTAAACAAGAAGTTGTTCACATCCGAGCACCATACTGCATTCCTAGGACGCAGCACACCACATCTTTAAACAAGAAGTTGTTCACATCCGAGCACCGTACTGCATTCCTAGGACGCAGCACACCACATCTTTAAACAAGAAGTTGTTCACATCCGAGCACCGTACTGCATTCCTAGGACGCAGCACACCACATCTTTAAACAACAAGTTGTTCACATCCGAGCACCGTACTGCATTCCTAGGACGCAGCACACCACATCTTTAAACAAGAAGTTGTTCACATCCGAGCACCGTACTGCATTCCTAGGACGCAGCACACCACATCTTTAAACAAGAAGTTGTTCACATCCGAGCACCGTACTGCATTCCTAGGACGCAGCACACCACATCTTTAAAGAAGAAGTTGTTCACATCCGAGCACCGTACTGCATTCCTAGGACGCAGCACACCACATCTTTAAACAAGAAGTTGTTCACATCCGAGCACCGTACTGCATTCCTAGGACGCAGCACACCACATCTTTAAACAAGAAGTTAGTCACAATACATCGCATAACGCAACGAAAAGATTCTTCGTATCCGAACAACACAACGCACACTGTCCTTAATATACTCTTAAGAAAAAGTAGGGGAACCTGAACTTTGAAGTCTGAAAGAGTGAAAACCCATTGAGGAACGTTACAATGACATTCATCATCTGTCTGCAGCATCATTTCACGCTATCACCACACGCAAACACAATGCATGGGAAGCACGTACACAACGTGGAAGCCTCCTACACGTGCATGGGGTGTCATTATGAATCTTGACGTTTTCAGACAGGTCGATAAAACTCTGTAGACCATTTTTTCGGATTATTTTCTTGCATCTGCACATTTTCAGGGTTTTCAGGGTCAAATCACACACGGCTAACTGAAAATTGTAAACCTGAAATTTTCTTGTCATAAACCAGTCACCTAACAAGGTGGGTGACTGAACGAATAGCTATGCTTTGAATGAAATCCATGTGGTGATGCATTCTCAAAACATCCATTATTATTGTATCAACATTGATTCAGTCCCATACATCTCCCAACTTCGACAATCGTATCTTGAAAGTACAGTTTTCTCCTACTTTATTTTAAAGGTTTACATCAAAGCACCATACAAGACACACCAACGACACATCCTTTATTCCGGAACACATCCACGTTAATAACATTCTACCCAAAATATGTTGTCTATGTATTTTGCTAACGTCACGATGGCGTCTTTCAAAACTACAAGACGTTGGTAGATGACAACCAACATCAGAGGTTTTCTAATTTGACGGTCGTGATCAGTGCATTTACGAAATAAGGGGTAGTGAGAAAATAATTGCACTCACAATTAACGAAGTTCCGATAATCTCTATACATGGTGTTGATAGTGACTCTAAAGTGTAGAAATTAGTATGTCTATTCAATAGTATTCTGACGGGTGAAGCACTCTACCCTACGCTAGTAAATGCATGATTCAACACACTAACGCGCTTGCAATCTAGATGGTAAAACAAATCCGCATTGTGTCACCAGTGAGGTTTTTTGTCTCGACACTATCATATTCTTCAGTCCTCCAAAAAGGAGCTAGACCACGGTCACAGAAGCTCCACACATCCAGGTGGTATATTCTGAGAAGATCTCCGTGAAAGTCCAATGCTGTGGGCCACGGGCATCGCCGACGCGGGCAATAAATGAATTCTCCTGAACACTGGAATGTATCTGGAATGATACGCACAGAATGAAGACAGGCAATATAATCATGGGTGTTGATTCGTCTCTGATTGCACTGCAGGGAAAGGATCTGTTATTATCAAGTTGTTATCAAGCAATATCAACTCTTTTCATTGCAGTAAATGCCAACACAAACATCTTTACTTTCTAGCAATCACCAACACAGACGAATGATTATTCATACCCTTTCGTTTGCCGCCATATGCCGGTCTAATTCTTCAATGATTATAATTGAAAACCAGAGTAAAACCTGATTCTTCCGTGAAAGGCAATGTCTCATTCAACCCAAAGTGTCCACTTCAACATTGCACTTGGGATTGCATGAGCGGGGCGTCACCTATTGTCTACATGCTTGAGTTCTTGTATCTTGGAGACACTTAGGTGGAACTGACGGGCGAGTCACACTGGGAAGTCGACTCGCCATGTTTTATGGCAATTTTATTTACCACGTACGCATGTCATATGCCCAGCTGTCAATGAATATAAACATTCGTATAATTATGTTTCATACTGTGTCTCTCTTCACTATACCCGTAAAGATCAGGCTTAGAATTGATCTTCCATAAGCCATGTTTGTCTGAGAGGCGACTAAAAGGATCGGGTGCTCAGGCTAGCTCACATGTCACCACTGTGCAGAACTATGCGCATGTTGTTGATCACTGAACTGTCTGGTTCAGACTCGATTATTTACAGACTGCCGCCATACAGTTGTAATATCGCTGAGTACGGCGTCACTCACTCTCTGCACCATAGCGAGTTCAGTCACGAGAGATCTCGGATTAAACTGTTGAAATGTTGTACAAAGCAGCTCAATCGATCGTTTGGTTATAGGCTCGCTGACCGGCATGTTCATAACGCTGTAGCAACGGATGGCCATACTATCAGTCACTGATGAGTGAATGAGTGAGTTTAGATTTACGTCGCTTTTAGCAATATTATAGCAATATCATGCCAGGGGCACGAAATGTGGGCTTCACATATTCTACCCATGTGGGGAATCGAACCTAGTCTTCGGAGTGACGAGCAAACACTTTAACCACCAGACTACCAAACCGCCCAGTCACTGGAGAGTCAGATGTAGATTATTTACAGACCTTCGTCAAATAACTTTACAACAGACCAGAGAGGCACACAAACAAACTCGAAATGAATATTTTCAACATCTCACTTTGCATGGTACAAATATATGAGGATCTCTGGATGGCGTTTAGTGCTAAAGATATTATTTTTTAAAGAATCGTTTATCTGCCCTCAAGATGTTAAAGATGTAGTTAAAAAAAAACACGAATGACATCGGGATCAACAAGTTGGTAATAATTTCATAGATTATGACATTCGTGTGTCAGTAGGCTCAGTGCCATGCAGGTCTTCTCTCCCTTGCTGCTAACACATATGTCAACTACTGCAGTACCTGTCACTAAGAGGAGAAGAATGACAAATGTGTAAGTTGCAGAAACCGACTCAGAACTTATAATAGCATCTTGCACAATCATGTTTATGCAAAACCAAAATACAGGAAGTTTTGTGAAAAGACGGAAAACAAATCTCCAATATTAAGCTGATTGAGAATATTAATGAGACAGCCGAAAATGGCGGATGTAAGAAATCAGAAACGGCTCTCAATAATCACCACATATTAACAAAACTGTAAAGCTTTTTGAATTCATCATTGTCAAACCTGAAATAGAATTTGATTGCTCAGCAGCCAGTGTTTTAGACCTCCTGGTATGGAATGTAATGATTTCCTTGATTCGTGTAACGTTGAAAATCTGGCAATCAGTCTGGACAACAATAGCCTGAGATATAATCCTTTCAAAATATTACTCGAAAACTAAAGAAATCAGTGTTTGAAAGACGCATTAGATCTTGGATAGACGTAAAAAATAACATTGGTAGAAACAACAAATACAAGCTACACATCAAATTAACTAAACCGCACTTGCAATTACATGCCCAATAAGGCCCATGTCGTCATGGTTACGTCGCTGGAACAGTTATTCCACAACTCAAATCTGGTAACCAAGATACAATATCAAGACTAAAAGTAAAGGTTTCTTCTCTCAGATTTAAGCAATGTTTCAACATTTTTTGCTCCGTCCTATAGATGGTGGGAATGCATGCATGCATTCTATTTTATTTGAAGTCGGTAATCCACAGGTACACGAGCAGAAAGATAAAACAGTGTGTGGCATGAAAAGGTAACCTGCTAGAATCGGTTATTGCGTTTTTTGCATTGCAGTTTGCTTCACACGGAATAGACAGAATTCACCTACACTGCAAGTGTTGTTGTACATTAGGACGATCATCACTGCCTATGAGTGGATACATCATCACCCGTAAGTGAAAATTAAATTTCAACATCCATATTACGTTTTCATTTACAGATCTAGATCAATCTACAAAGCTACTCCTGGAAATATTTCTCATATTTACACGCGATATGTTGCAGATAATTGCTGCATGCATACAATATCCAAAACTAAATAACCGAGTCACCAAATGAGACTATTATAATATACATCCTTACATGTCTTCCATCCACAAAAAGCGGATGTACGAAGTCACTGTTGTCAGTTTGAAACCTATCATGAGATTTCAAAGACGTGCTTTTTTGCTAGAGGTGACACCACAATGTGAAGGACGTGGATCTTCCGTGCCAGAGACGAAAGGGATGACAAGATACATACTTAAATGTAGAGATGACAAGAGGTTCTGTTTCGCACTGGTGAAAAATGTCCAATCTGACAATATCAGAATATTTACAGCACGAACATGACAGCTTACGTCTTTTTCACATTTGACGTGCAGAAATAGGTTTTGAGGGTATTCAGAGCTGGTATACTGTTTTATGAAGACATCCTTCCGATTTTCTTCAGAGCCATTTGCAACATTTTACGGTTCAGAAAACCTGTGCCTTTTGCATAAAAACGCCAGGCGATCCATGACTGCATCCGTGTATTCGTACTGTAATGGTAATTCTTCCTTAATACGGTTTGCAGGGTATATTCTGAGGGTCTGTTGCATTAATGTGACACAATTATGTCGGTCGTGCGATAGATTACCAACACTGGCTGTCGACAGACTGACAAAGAAGCTTTGACAAACTGATAAGGAAAAACAGACTCCAAAGGCGGCCTCGTGTGATTGAGATTTGGACCTGCTCCTCTCAGCTGGAGCACACCCCTCTGTCCTAAAAACCCCTTTGTAGGAGAGTTTGGCGCATGCAAGAGTATTGTCATTACGAACCTTGAGATGAGAAAACAACTGAAATCAACAGGAAGGAAATCAAAGAAGGTAAACAAGTGTTCTATGCCGTTATTGCACCGTGAGACGCGACTTAAACTTGAAGGTATGGAAGACGATTCGTATGTTTCTCAGCTGATTGCAGGAACTCGTCTGATCATTGCACCTGTAATTACAAAACTTACTTGGCTGCATGAGGAAGAGGATTGTAGAGGCCATCTGGGCAAGGATTAAGTAACTTAGTCATTGAGGGACTATCACATTCACTTTTAACACACAAACCCAGTGATCTAACTTACAAAAATGTTACACTAAAATATAGAATACTTTATTATATAAACGTAATCGCAAACCTAACTATTTCATCGTTCTCAATGAAATGGTGCATTTCATAGTATTTTGACATGGAGGAAGTGCCAACACTTATCAGATGGGTACGCAAAGTAGTAGAGACTACCAGTTTTAAGAACTATATTTTTGTCGACGAATCACGGATGGGACTCGACTCTAATGCCCATCCTAAGAAAGTACTAAAAATCAAAGTTTACTTTTAAAATATGGTCCAAATTAACCTTTCGATACACTGTCAAACAGGCGTTAAACCATAGACTAAGTGTATATGGATGACAACTTCTTTAATACTGGAACACGACGTTTCGATACAGGTTCTTGTATCGTTTTCAAAGTGTAAATGATGATTTACAGGTAAATCAGTGTAAACGATACTTCCAACTTCTAAAATATGCCTCTCAAGCAAGTCAGGCGTTAAACAACAAACAAAATGAGACAAGCTGTCGGTTGATGACCGTCATGTTCAGATCCTCAATTTCATATGCGTCGTCTACGTTACTTTGAATGAGGTCGTGATTCTAACAACACTTAACGTGTCTGCCATCTCAACTCATGTCATTATGATCATCTAACAATGCCTGATTACGCTGATTACCACTCACAGACTCACAAGGCTTTAATTACAGCGTCTAGACAAACACTGAACACTGGCAACATACCATGGTCCCGAGTCCTTTGTAATGACACAAAGATGTGGCATTTACATCGTCACACCGAGATGAGTCTCCCAGGGATTCTGGAACATAGCTCCAAGAGAGGAAGAGTTAAATGATGAAGACTATGAGTTCATTATGAGTGTAACCCGCTGATCTTTCAATTGTTTCATCTATTTCCCATTCCACACCAAACCTCTTGAGTAATGACTTTCGTGAACACAAACTATTCATTTATTCAGTCAGATGAAACGTTGAAATATTTCCTCTTTGAAGCGATGAGCATATGGTGTCTCTGTTTCTGTCAAGACCCGTGAAGGTCCCGGGGTAGAATAGGCCTTCAGCAACCCATGCTTGCCATAAAAGGCGACTCAGCTTGTCGTAAGAGGCGACTAACGAGATCGGGTGGTCAGGCTGGCTGACTTGGTTGACGCATGTCATCGGTTCCCAATTGCGCAGATCGATGCTCATGTTGTTGATCACTGGATTGTCTGGTCCAGACTCGATTATTTACAGACCGCCGCCATATAGCTGTAATATTGCTGAGTGCGGCGTAAAACCAAACTCACTCACTCACTCACTGTTTCTGTCAACACTATAATCAAAAGTCGAATGTTAAACAAAATAAAAATCCACAAAGAAATTGATTAACCGTTGTACATGTGTTTACATAAATATGCAAACACTGTATTTTTAATTTTCCTTTCTAGCATTGGCTAAACTTGGAAGTTAGGTCGGCAACCGTCATGCAGCACCCACCGCGACGGTCATTTGCCAGGTGAGCTAACACTTCCTCTCTGATATATGTAATCGACACGTCAGGTTGAGAGTAAACAGATTTGCTTGTTGAAGTCCCCCCTCACCAGTTTCGATTAACTTGTTAAACGTTCAATTGTATATGATGTTGACAGTATCCAGCTGAGTGATCTACCGTGTGGGTATTTTGTTCAAGCTGAGTGGGAGGTCTTAAAAACTAGGATGGTAAAGTGATTGTTACAGACAAAAGCAAATATTTTCTTTCAGAAATAATTCATGCAATCACATGTATGTTTGCCAGAGATGGAATGCTTTAGTTATACAAACTGCCGTTAACTTGATGCCCGAAGAGATAAAATAGTGGTTACACAAACGACAAGAATAGTTTAGGATTAGACCTGACACGGGCCGAATTCTTATGCAAGTCGATATTCAATATCAGAAAGTTTTAACGTACTGCAACACCAGCTTTATATTTTTGTAAAATGTAATTTCAACTAAAACTCGGTTATTTTAATACTTTATAAATATTCCCAGAGCTAAAACTATGCTTTTTCAAATGTTTGACAGGATCAAAAGTTGAATCCACAAATCGAAAAAAATTATAATGTCTTCTTCTCTGCATACACAAACCCACTCTGCACACACACACACAACCTGTTCTTTGTTGGGGGCGTGATGTTGATGCACCGTTGGTTGTTGACTTCGGTGGGCACGTTCACGTAAAGCCCACATCTGATTTTTTTTCTTCAGATTTATTATCGGACATATTATCCTTGGCAGATGATAATGTGACTCCCTCTACATGGCCTGAATTTGGGGTTGTTGGTGGTAGAGTTGTGTGGTGGTGTCCATTTGATAACCACATGATAAAATGTTACACAAGAAAAGACATTGCTGTCACCATCGTAATCCCTTCTAAATGCTTGGGGTTCTACGTTTAGTAAGTAAGTGTACATGTAGTTGCTTTAACTATAATTATGCTGTTCTTTTTTGCAGTTAACCACCAACCATCAGCACAATGCTATCCTGTTAACGTTACTACGGAGGTGTGGTTTTGCCATTCACAGACGTTACAGAACGCGCCCATTCACCATAGTATCCATTCATAGAATGGCTAAAATTCCACAGGTAACAATGGGAATTCTCCCGCTTATCTTCTGTCATCTTACCTATTCTCCCACATTCTTAGAGACTTTGAAGCCCCAAACTGGACCACTGCCTTCACAGTTCCGGTCATTTGCATATCTGGAACATTTCACGTGAATGTCAAGGTGCACCGTGGATGTTTCTCCCGCCTCGATAACTGCCCGGCCTCTTGATTTACTTAGGGAACATTCAGAGTGGGATTTCAGACAGGAGGTTGTGTCAGTCTGGGGATGGCTACATCTTTGAAAACACCTCAGAATATTCATTCCGTAGCCTTGAAGCCTATTTCTATTTCTCATGCTTACTGTTTTGTAATTAAATATGATAATGAGCCATTTATACAGTACTGAACTCCACGCTGCACGGGCATGTTTTTAAGATATGTAGACATTATTACCCCGGATACCTCAAGCTGACTGAGGAGCTAGAAGGTTAATAATCATAAGGCTTATCTCATCGAGTACCCAGTTTCTGTAGGGTGAAAAGAAGCATTTTTTAACAAACTCACTTACATAAGGGTAGACCATATGTATCACATGTGCTTCGATGTTGGACAATAAGTCCCAGAAACCCAAAGGTGTCAAGCTGCCAAACATGGTCACCCACCGAAGAACTTAAACTGATTTGTGACCTGAGCTCTATGCACAAGGTCGCACACAACCAGTAATATAAAGGGGGTCCATTTGATTTCACTTTTTGTTATCTACTCAGAGCTTACTTCTTTCATACTTCTGTCAGGTTTATATTGATCACTGGACAACTTAACAGTAATCTTGCCAAGGCGGGTGTTTAGATATATTGGTCGGATCCTGTCCAGATTCTGGAAGACACTGGAGGGCGAACTTCCTTATATTCCATATTATACGTCTTTAGTTTGCACAGTTACCACGTTTTAATATCTACAAACAACACCGGAAAGATGAATTCAGTGTAAATAACAATGGGTGACATTAATGAGTAATAAAATATGCAAATATCGGTGAGTGTATATTTGTACGCCCAGTCTCTGACCCGTGAAGAGCCGGGTTAGAATTGATCTTCAGCAATCCATGCTTGTCATATGTGGCGACTAACGGGACTGGATGGTCAGATTTGCCGACTTGGGTGGCACATGTCATCTTGTCAAAATTGTGTAGATCGAAGCTCTAGATGTTGACAACTGGACTGCCTGATCCAGACTCGATTATTTACAGACCACCGCCAAACATCTGTAGTATTGCTGACAACGGTGTAAAACTATAATCAGTCACACTCTGCACCATAGCGAGTTCAATGTCTGCAATATTGTTGGGGGTGGTGTAAACTTACTCACTCAGCCTGTATGAAAACAAAAGACAAAACAAACCTCAACGAAACAAAGACAGCAAGGGGCCAGACTGCATGAAAAACCTCCAAATCTGTGATCAAATTTGGAAACGAAATATCGTCGTGCCCCATTACGCAAGTGACTATCAGCAAACATTTCGTTTGATAAACATATTCAGTTTAACTGAAAGATACAAAGGACAGACGACAATCAGCAGTTCAAGAAAAGGTTGTCAGGAAATTAAAATGTCTGAACCAACGAAGAAGAACCTATTGTAGTTTTTGTCCTAAACCTTCGAACAAATGAAACGTTTAGCTTTTATTGTTCCTTCAGGGCACATTAATCATGACACGTAAACATTAAGTGAGCGAGCTGTTCAGGTGGGAAGCACACTGTTGTCACACTATTCAGGCATCTGCTGATCAAACGGGAGAAGAAGTTCTACAGGGAACGAGGGATAATGGTAAGTGTTTTGGACAAGTGAGAGAGTAGCCTAATCTGTACAAAGAGCAAAAACGTGCGATCCAAGGTTAGTTGTCAGAACAATCACGCGCTCCCACTGAATACTAATTTTGATATTATTCCACACGAAACATCGTTGGGTTTTATTCTCCAAGAGTATTGCATACAGTCCAAGTCGATTACGGGTAAGTTGACGTTTAAAGATCTTACACGATAACATTCTTACCTTCTAATGTTCTTTGAAGATCAAACTCATCATTTTGATGTTGTGTTTTTATTAAATAATTCTTTATGATTTGTACCATCAGATTTAATGATAAGTAGACCATCAACGGAAACAATAATACATGGTACTTTAAACGAATACGAAACATTTTCTATGCCCTTTCATGGCAAACATATCGAGAGATTATAAATGATCTGCAATTTGTGTCGAACTTTCCCATGTGTCATCTACGCGAAAAGGGAGCGATGAGGTAGCCTTATTTTTCAAGCTTCCACTCATCAAGCCCGAGTTCGATACCCAATCTGATTATAATGTATAAAGCCAATTTGTGTCGACAGGCTCGATGTTGCTGTAATAACAAGAGCTATGTAATATCCTACTGAAAGCCACTCTGTCTAAGCATAACAGGTAATGGTAATCCGAGACTGGACTGGATGGGAGAGGAAGTAGTGTTCTTTCTACATACTTTCCAACATTTTGTTTCACTCCTTGTTCTAGACATCCTGCTTTCTGCTCCTCCCTTCAATGGTTCCCCGTCAGTTTGGGAATGTTGAAGATGTGATTACGGAGCGATGCGATGGACCATCGCTAAGGCGTGTTGGTGAATGGCTGACCTGCAGGCGGACCTGTCAGACCAGTGAAAGATGGACTGTTATGTGAATACATAGCCAACGGTAAAGGGCTCACATGCTGAACACCAGTCTCCACTCATTCAAAGGGCATGGATTCGTGGCTCCCATTTGATCAACTTTTCTTGCACACTGAATTTTAATCAGTGTAATATATCCTGCAAATGCCATGATTAAGGATATTAATTCAGAAATAAAATCTACACCTTACATAACTATGCAATCCATTATTATTACGTAAATGGCTTAACTAGTGAGGGTGTTTCCGCGATATCTATAACACTGCTATGTCAGTGATAGTGTGGAGTAACATAGAGACAAACTAGTGGTGAGTATACTGGAGTAACATAGAGACAAACTAGTGGTGAGTATACTGGAGTAACATAGAGACAAACTAGTGGTGAGTATACTGGAGTAACATAGAGACAAACTAGTGGTGGGTGTACTGGAGTAACATAGAGACAAACTAGTGGTGAGTGTACTGGAGTAACATAGAGACAGACTAGTGGTGAGTATACTGGAGTAACATAGAGACAAACTAGTGGTGAGTATACTGGAGTAACATTGAGACAGACTAGTGGTGAGTATACTGGAGTAACACAGACAAAAACTAGTGGTCACTGTACTGGAGTAACATAGAGACAAACTAGTGGTGAGTATACTGGAGTAACATAGAGACAAACTAGTGGTGAGTGTACTGGAGTAATATAGAGACAGACTAGTGGTGAGTATACTGGAGTAACACAGACACAAACTAGTGGTGAGTGTACTAGAGTAACATGGAGACAGACTAGTGGTGAGTATACTGGAGTAACATAGAGACAAACTAGTGGTGAGTGTACTGGAGTAACATAGAGAGAAACTAGTGGTGAGTGTACTGGAGTAACATAGAGACAAACTAGTGGTGGGCGTACTGAAGTAACGTAGAGACAGACTGGTGGTGAGTATACTGGAGTAACATAGAGACAGACTAGTGGTGAGTATACTGGAGTAACACAGACACAAACTAGTGGTGAGTGTACTGGAGTAACATAGAGACAAACTAGTGGTGGGTATACTGGAGTAACATAGAGACAAACTGGTGGTGAGTATACTGGAGTAACATAGAGAAAAACTAGTGGTCACTGTACTGGAGTAACATAGAGACAAACTAGTGGTGAGTGTACTGGAGTAACATAGAGACAAACTAGTGGTGAGTGTACTGGAGTAATATAGAGACAGACTAGTGGTGAGTATACTGGAGTAACACAGACACAAACTAGTGGTGAGTGTACTAGAGTAACATGGAGACAGACTAGTGGTGAGTATACTGGAGTAACATAGAGACAAACTAGTGGTGAGTGTACTGGAGTAACATAGAGAGAAACTAGTGGTGAGTGTACTGGAGTAACATAGAGACAAACTAGTCGTGGGCGTACTGAAATAACTTAGAGACAAACTAGTGGTGGGCGTACTGAAGTAACGTAGAGACAGACTAGTGGTGGGCGTACTGAAGTAACGTAGAGACAGACTGGTGGTGAGTATACTGGAGTAACATAGAGACAAACTAGTGTCACTGTACTGGGGTAACATAGAGAGAAACTAGTGGTGAGTGTACTGGAGTAACATAGAGACAAACTAGTGGTGAGTGTACTGGAGTAACATAGAGACAAACTAGTGGTGAGTGTACTGGAGTAACATAGAGTCAAACTAGTGGTGAGTGTACTGGAGTAACATAGAGACAAACTAGTGGTGGGCGTATTGAAATAACGTAGAGACAGACTAGTGGTGGGCGTACTGAAGTAACGTAGAGACAGACTAGTGGTGGGCGTACTGAAGTAACGTAGAGACAGATTAGTGGTGAGTATACTGGAGTAACACAGAGACAGACTAGTGGTGGGTATACTAGAGTAACATAGAGACAAACTAGTGGTGGGTATGCTGGAGTAACATAGAGACAAACTAGTGGTGGGTATACTGAAGTGACATAGAGACAAACTAGTGGTGGGTGTACTGGAGTAACATAGAGACAAACTAGTAGTGGTGAGTATACTGGAGTAACATAGAGACAAACTAGTGGTGAGTGTACTGGAGTAACACAGAAACAAACAAGTGGTGAGTATACTGGAGTAACGTAGAGAAACTAGGCGCATTGTGATCCGATGATGTGTCATGTCATCCCCAGGAGTTCCTGATATTCTGTCATAGCATCCCCAGTGTCCTCTGATGTTCTGTCCAGACATTCCCATTGTGACTTGATATTATGTCATGTCATCCCTAGTGTTCTCTGATGTTCTGTCCAGACATTCCCTTTGTGACTTGATATTATGTCATCCCCAGTGTCCTCTGATGTTCTGCCCAGACATTCCCATTGTGACTTGATATTATGTCATGTCATCCCCATTTGTTCCCTGATGTTGTGTCCAGGCATCACCACTGAGACCTGATATTGTGTCATGCCATCGTCGTTGTATCCTTATGTTATGTCTGAGCATCCCCATAGTGCCCTGATGTTGTGTAATGTCATCCCCCATAGTGCCCTGATGTTGTGTAATGTCATCCGCATAGTGCCCTGATGTTGTGTAATGTCATCCCCATAGTGCCCTGATGTTGTGTGATGTCATTCCCATAGTGCCCTGATGTTGTGTAATGTCATCCCCATAGTGCCCTGATGTTGTGTAATGTCATCCCCATAGTGTCCTGATGTTGTGTCATGTCATCCCCATTGTGACCTGATTTTGTGTCATGTCAGTCCCATTGTGACCTGATGTTGTGTCGTGTCATCCCAATCCGATATTTTCATAACCAGCATACCCAACCAGCAGTTTATTAACCTTTGAAAGCCAGGCTATAAAGGCGAAGATGGATCCTAACGAGAAACAGGAACAAAGTACGGGGTCGTGTATTTTGCTCTCTGCCCTCTGCGATCCTCTGAGGCACTCCTGAAACACAAAACGTCTGTTTTTGAAAGATGACACTAACTAGAAGTCGCTTTACACAACTCTACGCAAACGTTAGTTTGTGTGTACATAGGGACACACATGTTAATGGATAAAGCATCTACTTAAAACACGTCAATGCTGATGACATCTACGATGTATTAGCTTTCAGCAAATCGAACAAAACCACTAGGATATCAATAGCGCGAGCTAATGTAACATGTCTACAATGTTCGCATGCAATCCAGTAAACTACCAAGATTGATTCAAAGATTGCTTATCAACAGTGGTGTCTCCATAACATGACCAAATATAATGATATATAATGTATCGGACTAGCCACCTACGCCTTGGGTGCACTGAAGAGCAGAGCCATAGGTTTATGTCAGCTGGAGAAGATCCCCACAAAAGTGAGGCATATAAGATATCGCTGACAAACTATGTTACCCTTAACCGTACGTGTTTGTTCCTGCAAGTGTAATGTATCTGTCGGTAGCATCCTACCTTTGTTCATTAGTACCATTGTGATTCAGTTCCTCAATAGAACCTTTTCCTAATGGTTTTTGCTATGCCACCACAACTCGGGGCGATGATCATGATCATGAGATTGTCTGTCACCCAATACCAATACTGATCTTTCACTGTCCGCACACACCGTGTAATTATCACTTGATAGTTCAGTATTGAGTCATCGCCATCTTGAGCAATCCAGTTTCATCTCAATGTGTCTGTCAGCGTGTTGTTGGAGGAAGGTTTGTTGTTATATAGGTCTTGGCTGTAGCCCACTCTTGTAGAAACCTTGAACGTTCCGTGTTGATGAATTATAACATGAGTGAATCTTGGATTCAAACCTGAACTGATGAGACACAAAGACACAGCGAGTTCAGACAGCTGGACCAGCCAGGTAACCGGTGTGGACCCCTGCGTTGTGGATCTCTAATGATACTGATATATATATATATATATATATATATATATATATATATATATACTTCCCTCCAAAACATTCACGACATGTACATGTTATGTTTATGTGTGGTCACATGGAAGATTGATTTGTCCACTAAATTGGAGGAAACAACTGCAAAGTTAATGCAGATGAACTGATTACAGATCACAATGCTGTAAAACATGTGCAACTATTGTGCATGTGAAACAGTTGCCTTTGGGTGTAAAGGTTTGTTAAGAATTTGTCAGTTGTCACTGATGTTTTATGATTTATTAAACTCATGAAAATAATTTTTCAACGCTACGAATTTGTTCCACGTTACATCAGTTCAAGTTTAAGAAGTATTTTTAATAAGTGTGAACTGTTTTGCCAAATCTAGATAAACAGTTGTCTGAAGAAAACGGCTGTATTTACTCTAGTGCGTGGAAACTTTTGATGGGAGAGTATATGTTCGTTCAGTGCTACCAAACACTGTTGGAAAGCATATCATGGGCGTAACAGGGATTTGTCTAAACTTCGGCTAAATCCGAAGTCCAAAATTTGCATGTCATGTACATTAGTAGGCACAAACGCTTCTATATGTCAAACTATGATCGGCAAGATCATGCCATTATTTCTAGGTGTTAGAATTAATCCATGCAATGGTAGTAACATAATACTAACTACGTTATGCTGAAGATTACATTTTACAGGTTGTCAAACACACATATATTGTCTCCATGAGTGTATACATGTGTATGTATGTGTGTGTGTATGTGTGTGTGTTTGTGTGTCTGTGTGCGAGCGCGCGTGTGTGTGTACGTGTAATAATAAAGCTGTCCTAATATATCAATTTTTCTCTTATCAAACGTAACAGCCTGATATAAAGTTGTGTAGATCCAGGAGGTCTCTTGTACAATAAACATCTCTTGAGTTGACGTATGTTCGTGTGTGCGTGTGTGTGTGCGTGCGTGTGTGTGTGCGCGTGTGTGCGTGTGTACGATTTGTGTGTACATATATGTGTGTACGTGTGTGTGTGTACATGTGTATGTGTGTGTACGTGTGTATGTACATGTGTATGTGTGTATGTGTACGTGTGTGTGTACCCCATATGTAAGTAGGTATGTGAGTTTAGATTATTAATTCCAACATACTTTGAAATCTGAATGAACGAAAATATCACAAATTCAATCCTAAATTTTGCACATTAGTGCCAAGTCATAGCCCATCGAAAGATGAGATAGTTATATAGTGTTCCGTCTGTGCGCTTGTCCATAACCCCGATTGTTGGATCCACGGATAGCTTGACTTCTTCATTAAATGACTTATCGGTTCATTTTTGGTGGTTGCTGGCATCCAAAATTAACATGTAGTTGTTTTAGAAAATTGTCGTTTATTATCGTTTATTATCAATAAATTACATTAGTCAACAGCACACCTTCACAACGAACAATTGAGTGAGTATTTTTTCACACATTGCACCCATGTGGGGAATCGAACCCGGACCTTCGGCTTGTTGAGGGACCGCTTTAACCAATAAGCCACCCCACCGCCCCTAATAACGAACAGTAGTACTGGGTTTAAATGCACGTTCAATGTAAGGCACACGTGCTGTGCATCGTGTGTGTCAGTTTTAAACTGCAAAAATGAGGAATTCCACTACAAGCCGCATTACCTCATTGAACCTGTCCTTTAATACAATCTCCACTTGCTTTTATTCACTCCAAAGGTCATATAACTCCACATTTAGAAGTCTACATAACGACCATTTTGTATCAAAAATGACCCTAGTGTGTTACGTTCCTGTTACCTAGTTCTTACTTCCGGTACGGCGGACGTCCTTGATTGAAGGCGGAGGAGGATGTAAAGGACTCTTCTTACAGAGATAAATGACAGTCGCAGACTCTTTACAGGCATGTGATGCCCATTAAATTGCTGCTGAAACATCAACCCAACAGGAAGGCACATAAAATCACATACAACAATTGCCAGCTAGCTTCAATTCAGAGTTCAACTGAACTGAAAGTGTGGTAGTGAACTACATACACTCTAATGAAGAGGGATGACCACCCTGCTTCCGTATGTGTGTCATGGCCACAACTGTATGAAGAGCAACGCCATCGCCTATCTTTCATGTTGAAAATGTATTTTATTGAAAGCACAGTGACTTCTCTGTCCACCCTGTGGGAAGATTCGTTTCGGTATACTTGAAAGCACTCCAAAGGAAGAAGTTCAAGATGACCATACACAATTTCCTTCAACTCACTTTCGCTGAGACGGATCCAATCGATACAATTCCATTCTTATAGGATGGAAATGAAACTAAATCTTTTAGGATCGGTTTCATATTACATCTGTTCAAGCGTTAAATAGTTTGTAGGAATCCTGAATTAATAAAACGCTGGATCCTTTCTCAAATTTCAAGGTGACCTTCGGGTATCCAGTAGATGCCATATGCACATGAATTTATATTAGTTGAACATTTTCTTTTAAGAATTGTATATCAACGATATTCATTAACAAATTAGTTTTGTGAATGATAATCACAAAAATTATAACGTCGTTCACCTATCAGCTTTATGGGAACTAATATATCTGATGGTAATGAAGTAACCACATAAGAGTTAAGGCCACTGGGCAATGGGAATTTACTAGCCAAATGTAAACATTTACACTTTTGAATAATTTGAATGGAAATATACTTTAAATATTGACAAAGTGTTTTAGTTATTGGACCACCTTTGATAAATTAATTAAAAGACAACTGTAACATGACAACTGACAGTAACCGAGAACTATAACTTCGGTTCGCATTATTCACAGCAATCACAGTCATATCTATTCACGCCTAAAAATGAAGTCTAAATGACAGAATATATGTATACGTATTCTATTTCGCTGTGAGTCATAATTACTGTAGCTTGCACATTTATTGTAGCTTGACGACCACATGTCAATTAAACTGCCTCATTGTAGGAATTGTCACATTACTCTACGTAATATTGTTGTTTCTTTTCTTTTCTTTTTTTCCCTTGAGCACTAAATATCCAGGGTTGCCATGTATATACAGCCACTGTATAGGTCAGATCTCACGTAGCCTACCTGTTAATATGTTACATAACGTGCGCCAGTTGGGCATAGGTGTACCAAAGCCTATATGGAGGGGAAAGCGAGCAGGGAGACGGGAACTAAGGCAATGCAAGGTTTGTTTGAGACATTTGTTTCTTCTTCAATTTTGTTAAAACTGTAGACCATTATACATTCTGATTACACCCCGTAAAGAAATCACCACACTTAAAATGTTCACCATAGTCAGGGCTGAAGTGTCAAGGTGATGAGCCGAAGATTAAGGAAATGACTCCTTCTGCTTACTAATTTCAACATGTTCCTCGAAAACATTCTTTTTTGGGGGGTGGGGCTTTTATCTATATAACACCCTTGAACTTGGTGATGTTTTGAGCTTCCACATATCCCGTTTCAACTTTCAAAATGACGGAAACATTATTAACAGTTAACAGCCGAGCACTACGCTTATTCTGCATTTGGCCAGTTTTATAACGATTTTCAAAACTACTTGATGATATCACTTTGAAAAATGGAAACTTGTTCTTGATGGGTGGTTTCAACATTCATTATGACATTACATGTGAACCTGAGGTCAAGAAATGTGTGAAGGTGCTGGAGTCACGTGGTCTTACTGAGCTTGTTCTTGAACCTACTCACGGGAACGCTTACACACTTGATTGGATAGTTGCTCGGCAGAATGAAGATATGGTGCAAGACATCCTGGTAGAAGACAGACAGTTCAAGGGTGTTATATAGATAAAAGCCATACCACCCCCAAAAGAATGTTCGCGTGGAACATGTTGAAATTAGTAAGCAGAAGGACCTTCATAGGATGTGAATGAGCGTGTGGATCTCTACAGCACAACACTGATTAAACATCTGGATTCTCATACCCCTTTGTGTCACAAGATATAGGCGGCTCAGGTATGAACCCCAAGGATCAGATACTTCTCGCTAAACCCAAAGGCGCAGAGGAGAAAACCTATGCTTGAAATTCATCGGTAGATGTACAACATTGCTCGAACGAATTAAACCAAATGACAAATTGAATGTATTCTGCTATCTCCAAAGCACTCTTTACACATTCGTTTTCCTTACTTGGAAATACGTCAAAAACTATTCTACCTAATGTGGAAAATGCTTTGGCTCTCGCAAACGGCTTTAGCAAAATGTTACTTTCATCTCTGTAACATTGGGAAGATCAGACATCTCCTGACACAGGTGGCTGCAGCAGCTGCCATGGTGAGAACACTGATGCTTTCGCAACTTGACTATTGCAACCGCTTGATGGTTGCAGCTTTGCAAGAGTCCACCCAAAAGCTTGAAGGAATCAGAACACAGGTCCCGCGCATAGTTTCTCTCCAAACAAAACACTGTCACATCATTCCCATCCTGATGTCTCTTCAATACTTGCCTATTGAAGCTCGCATTGACTGCGAGATCCTTACACTTGCTTGTCTATGGAATCCGAGAAGGGACATTGTCGAGTCCAGAGAAGATTATTAGTCAAGTTTATTCAGCTCAGAATATATTCATTGCCTGTTGGCCTGTTGGGGAGATCCTGAGCGCCGAAGCTTGTGTAGTGAAAACTTGGCGATGCAAAACAAGTGAAAGTGTAACATAAGGCAACACCAACTCCTAGGGTTTCCAAGCTCGTACATATCAGTCAAATTAAGTGTCTCACCATGACGTTATCAATCAATTATCAACATTGCCTTCGAGCGTGATTACATTGTTCTGTAATGTATCATTATTCCTACTGTTCTTGTAGTCGCTTTTCACTCACAACCTCAGGCTGTTTGTGAATTTGATAAGCAAGGACTATTGATAAGTTTAATAGAAGGGATTGCATAAACATTTGGTGGGGCATTACAATTACAATCATAGGGTTGTGTCCAGAATAAATTGGTTACTTCAGCAATGAAATACGCATGGGCCTGTGGCTATTTGGGTTATAGGCAAACTTGAGTGGAAGGAAGAGAGATCAAATGCTTGTTAGATGGCTCAATACTCGTGAGTGTGTTGTTGAATTTTACGCCGCTTTTAGCATTCCAGCAATATCATCGCGTTGGTCACTAGAAACATACTTCACATATTGTTGTCAAGTGGGGAATCAAACCCGGGACTTCTGAGTGACAAGCGGACGCTTTACCCACTAGGCTACGCCGCAACCCCGATTTGATGATAATGCAGAATAAGCATCCATAAAGTGTTCAATATTGAGAAGTTATGTCTACCCTCTACCATCTAAAAGATGTGAGCAGCAGTGTTTTAGTACGCCATGGAGTGCTCTATCATATCAACAACACCAGAAATGATACAAACGTTGTAATGAACAACTTGTAAATAATAGCGAGTCATATTGAAAGGTCGCTGTACATAACAAGTAGACAGTCAAGAGCACTCTACGGCTACATACTCTTACGAAACGGAGACTATGTCACGTACAGCAGGGTTCCAATGCTTCAGTCATCCGATCAAAAGTGCACCTAACACAAGTATTGAGACAATATGATTCTGTTCGAAGCTGATAGGTACGGGTTTTTGCAAAGATTTGCTTCTAAGGATACCGCTTGAAACAACAAGCAAACCAGTAAAGGCATCAATATAACCGAATAACGTCGGAAAGGTTACGACCACCGTGTTCTTGGAGGTTGCTATGTTGGACTATATAACGTTCATACGACTTAGCAACACACGCAGCATAGCATGCTGTACCTGTGAGACAATGGCATTTACCCTGTGAGACCTGTTAGACGATGGCATTTACCCTGTGAAACCTGGGAGACAATGTCATTTACCCTGTGAAACCTGGGAGACAATGTCATTTACCCTGTGAAACCTGGGAGACAATGTCATTTACCCTGTGAGACTTGGAAGACAATGCCATTTACCCTGAGAGACTTGGGAGACAATGCCATTTACCCTGTGAGACTTGGGAGACAATGTCATTTACCCTGTGAGACCTGGGAGACAATGTCATTTACCCTGTGAGACCTGGGAGACAATGCCACTTACCCTGTGAAACCTGGGAGACAATGTCATTTACTCTGTGAGACCTGGGAGACAATGCCATTTATCCTGAGAGACCTGGGAGACAACGCCATTTACCCTGTGAGATTGGGAGACAAAGTCATTTACCCTGTGAGACCTGTGAAACAATGTCATTTACTCTGTGAGACCTGGGAGACAATGCCATTTATCCTGAGAGACCTGGGCGACAACGCCATTTACCCTGTGAGACTTGGGAGACAATGCCATTTACCCTGTGAGACTTGGGAGACAATGTCATTTACCCTGTGAGACCTGGGAGACAATGTCATTTACCCTGTGAGACATGGGAGACAATGCCATTTACCCTGTGAGACTTGGGAGACAATGTCATTTACCCTGTGAGACCTGGGAGACAATGTCATTTACCCTGTGAGACCTGGGAGACAATGCCACTTACCCTGTGAAACCTGGGAGACAATGTCATTTACTCTGTGAGACCTGGGAGACAATGCCATTTATCCTGAGAGACCTGGGCGACAACGCCATTTACCCTGTGAGATTGGGAGACAAAGTCATTTACCCTGTGAGACCTGTGAAACAATGTCATTTACTCTGTGAGACCTGGGAGACAATGCCATTTATCCTGAGAGACCTGGGCGACAACGCCATTTACCCTGTGAGATTGGGAGACAAAGTCATTTACCCTATGAGACCTGTGAAACAATGCCATTTACCCTGTGAGACTTGGGAGACAATGCCATTTACCCTGTGAGACTTATGAGACAGTGTCATTTACCCTGTGAGACTTGGGAGACAATGTTTAGTGAGTTTTCATAGTCAACTTAAATCCACACTTCCGGATACGATGGAACATTACACCAGATTGGTGAAAGAAGACACTACCTCGTTTTAAAAGGGACATTCGCACTCCTTGTTGCCAGCGGATCCCTACTGTTGACCATTTAGATAAGAAAAAAGAGTACAAGTGAACATATGTTTGTCATGAGAGGCTGCTGATGTGATTGGATAATCATGTCATCGCCTCTCGCCTGATGTCCACCACGGGATAGTCTGGTCCAGGTATGATTTATCAGAGACCCCCGCCATAACACTACGTGTACTGTTAATTACAAACCAACAAGCCAAATGCGAGACTGTAGCGGGAGTTATATTAGGTATATTGAGTTAGAACAGACATTTAAACTGACCAGAACAGACATTTAAACACGCAGTGTGTACAATGCCACGTTCCACTGAGGCGATTAATATGCCACACGCTAACAACATCACATCCTCGTGCAAGAACGTGAATAACGAATGTAACTCTGTCCATACCTTTGTATAACAAAGCGGTTCTTACTTGCAACACAATTTCTTTCTTTGATAAGCCAGAACTTCCAGTGTAATCCGACTCCGGGACGTACTGTCTACTGGGCGATCCAGCGTGATTGTTTGTCAGTGAGTAGCATCAACCACGGAAGACAATTATCTTAACAGATCATCTCCTGAATTTAAGGACTTAAAACCCAAAGTATCATATTAAATATCAGCGACAAATTAACATTTAATATCTCCTTGGAGGGGACGAATCCTGTTTTCTAATGTCAAATTGTCAAATTATTCATTTGGTGATTCTAAATGAGTTTCAGTGCGTTTGGGAAATTATTGAATGCAGCCCGGATTGTGGAACGTTGTTTCATTAATGTACATGGATAGCATCTTTAGGCAGAACGGAAAATCCTACACTTCTTATGATTATGGATTTCAGTAATGTTAAAATTTATTAATTAATTAGTTCAGTACTCAACACTTGCTGACACTGAAGCCGTCAATGAATGCTCGAGCTCCAGCTGTTAAGCTATTCCAATACACTGATTTCAAGGGTGCAGGATATAAAATGCAATATTCTTTCACTGGTGAATATACGTCATTGGTTAGTATTCAGTAGATAATATACTTAATAACTGGCTCCCTATTTCCGTTAAAGAGTAAAATGTTATTATTATGGGATACATATAGGTGTAACAATATTCGAGATAACTGATTTATTTTTATTAGTAATAATCTTTTAATATGGCGATCATATCCAGGCACGTTGACTGCTCACGGCGCTACGTTCATTACTATCCGAGGGTCTGGGCACACATACAGGTGTCTGCTCAGCGAAATGCAGCTCCTTGGACAACACTGTCACCCATGTCCTCTCCTAGGACAAGGACAGGCACCTTGCCTTTGACGACACTGTCGCCCATGTCCTCTCCTTGCACAAGGATAGGCACCTTGCCTTTGACGACACTGTCACCCCTGCCCTCTCGTTGGACAAGGGTAGGCACCTTGCCTTGGACAATACTGTCGCCCATGTCCTCTCCTTGCACAAGGATAGGCACCTTGCCTTTGACGACACTGTCACCCCTGCCCTCTCGTTGGACAAGGGTAGGCACCATGCCTTGGACAACACTGTCGCCCATGTCCTCTCCTTGCACAAGGATAGGCACCTTGCCTTTGACGACACTGTTACCCCTGCCCTCTCCTTGCACAAGGATAGGCACCTTGCCTTTGACGACACTGTCACCCCTGCCCTCTCGTTGGACAAGGGTAGGCACCATGCCTTGGACAACACTGTCGCCCATGTCCTCTCCTTGCACAAGGACAGGCACCTTGCCTTTGACGACACTGTCACCCCTGCCCTCTCGTTGGACAAGGGTAGGCACCTTGCCTTGGACAATACTGTCGCCCATGTCCTCTCCTTGCACAAGGATAGGCACCTTGCCTTTGACGACACTGTCACCCCTGCCCTCTCGTTGGACAAGGATAGGCACCTTGCCTTTGACGACACTGTCACCCCTGCCCTCTCGTTGGACAAGGATAGGCACCTTGCCTTTGACGACACTGTCACCCCTGCCCTCTCGTTGGACAAGGATAGGCACCTTGCCTTTGACGACACTGTCACCCCTGCCCTCTCGTTGGACAAGGGTAGGCACCTTGCCTTTGACGACACTGTCACCCCTGCCCTCTCGTTGGACAAGGGTAGGCACCTTGCCTTGGACAATACTGTCGCCCATGTCCTCTCCTTGCACAAGGATAGGCACCTTGCCTTTGACGACACTGTCACCCCTGCCCTCTCGTTGGACAAGGATAGGCACCTTGCCTTTGACGACACTGTCACCCCTGCCCTCTCGTTGGACAAGGATAGGCACCTTGCCTTTGACAACACTGTCACCCCTGCCCTCTCGTTGGACAAGGGTAGGCACCTTGCCTTTGACGACACTGTCACCCCTGCCCTCTCGTTGGACAAGGGTAGGCACCTTGCCTTTGACGACACTGTCACCCCTGCCCTCTCGTTGGACAAGGGTAGGCACCTTGCCTTGGACAATACTGTCGCCCATGTCCTCTCCTTGCACAACGATAGGCATCATACATAACATCACATGTGCACATGGACAAAGAAACTCCATAAAGTGAGTTTATCTTAACACCGATATGAACTGCATTACATACATATCTTGGCGTGTAATTACCTTTATTACTGTTTGTTTGGTGTTTAAAGACGTTCTCAACAATATTCCAGCTAAGTGACTTCTATCTGTAGGTAATCAAGTGTGCATCAGACAATCAAGTGATTGACATCATAAGTATCGATAAGCGCAATTCTGATACGATGTCATGTTTCAACCAAGTCAACATGTCTAACCACCCGACAAACAGGGGTTTATATGATAACCAGCACCTTCACGGGTACAGAGAAACATATGTTGCTGAAGACTAACTCTAACAGGTACGTCGTTACCTTGATTTGAAGAGAAAGCCGAAGTTAGTCACGAACATTTTTTAACATAAGTCTGCATGGTAACAAATGAGCATACAACAGACATGAGGAATATTTTGTGAGTCCAAACCATGGTTCCCGAAATGCTGCACAGTTCATTGATCGGACGACTTGGCCACCATGATTACAGCACCTGCAGAAATAGTGCATACGTCCTCGGTGGGGTAATGTTTTATGCCCTTCCACTGCCCTTTGAAAAAAATTACAGATTATCAGTCCACGGTAATATTTGGAGGAAGAGGTCACCGCGCTATATCCGTGAAGAAAACCATATCAAGCAGCAACTGTACCCTTCCGTTTCAGTAATACGTAATTTAAGGAAATCATCTCTCCACGAACATGAATATGTCACTGGGTAGTTCACCTTGAAAGACGTCACTGAACGTTTCTGACCTGCTTAGTCCAGCAGTTGATGAGATTATGGTTAATCATACCACTGTCCCACTGTCCCCTCTAACAGCACTTCGTCGAACATGAATGTTTTCACACAAAAGATATGTGACATACATAGAATGTATGATTCTCTTCTAAGACCACCTTCTGTTTCTTAATTTAAGTGGAAAACGGCACAAAGTAATATCACTAATGAGCTTTGTTTTCACATTTCACTCTTTCAAGTTGGCGAGCTGAAATGTCTAGCTGTCGCAGTCTCTGATAAATTAGTGTCATTTTATTCCCCATGGGACTTCTGAAATAGATTCGTTTTTTCCTCCATTTCTTTCACTTTTCCTACAAAACAGTTCAGTTTTACCGACGATAAGGTCTGAGGAAACAGCATTTAGGAAAATCGAGTTGCGGGTGGCATTTCAAGTGTAGGTAGGTATGATTTCAGAGAAAATGTATGTAGGGACAATATAATTACCAATTTAGTCCAATGGATTCTTGTGTGGGTTCTCTTAGGTATATGCTTTGTAAACCTTTTGTAATTTACACGTTTCAGTTGTAAAAGCCATTGCTTTGAAACATATAACATGACATTTGTTCATTACTTCACACAACTATTATAGGACTTTTTCGCACATTAGAATGGGTTGCAGTTTGCTGACGCATATTTGGCATGCTCTTAATGAAAACGGTTGCGCCAAATGTGTCACAAATAAGGTTACTAAATGCAGGGGAGAGCATTTTACAGAGGGAATGCATTATTAGGGTTATAAACACTGACCAATTATACTTACATGAAAGTGAAATGATCTGGCTAAGCGAAGTATACTATTGCATGCTGGAGAGAGAGAAAAAGAGAACCTTGTAGAAAGCAAAGAGAACCCCACAGTATAGTAAAGGGGCAATTCATTGGAAGACGAGCAAATGAAACAATGTTATTGCGCAAAGACTGAACACTATAATGGTTTAGTGAAGGCATTCGGTAGCTGGAAGAGGGAAATCAACATGAAGTGCAGCCATATCGAGCGAGCGCTTCAGGGAGCACTTCTGTAGCTCACAGGGAGAATACAATGGCTAAGCCAATAGAAACAATGGCATGTCTATCGAACGCTATGGTTTAGCGATGGAGCACTGTACTTCGCCAAGGGAAGGCTATAGTTAAGTCGGAATCCTTTCACATTAGGAACTTCTGAGGGAATAGTGATGACCGCTATTTTTCATGGATGCGATGCAGATACACTGCACGTTATAGTTGACATCCAACCATAAAATCTCAAGATTGTCTTTACTTGTGACACAACAACGGCTGGGCGTATTCTTACAAAAACAATTACTTTTGCTCGAATGTTGTCATCATTTTTTTTGGCTCGAATGGTGTCACAACAGTTGTCATCAACGATCCTATCATTGAATGTTCACAGCGATTTTACGCATAATGGAACATGTTTCGTCAGATAATCTGGACAAGGTGTCATTTGACCATAACGTTTAATATTTCTGTGAAAATACTGTATTTCAAATGAAATAATTACATCATCAGTGAATTTCACCTAATGTTTTTTAGACTGTAAACTGTTGACATTTGTGGTAATATCACGTAGCCTCCAGTTTCTTCTCCTGAAACCTTAATTCAATATATCATAAACGAAAGCACTAAGATTACTTTTGTGGCATGAAAACCTATATTTCATACAACTCGAGTCAGTCATGATATGTGTTCGTTTCCATGGATACACGCCCTCCATTTATGAGATCGTAAACGCGTTGTATCAGATGGTAAGACAGCGTCATCAATTGTCTAAAATAGAAATCAACGATTTGAGCGTCAAAAAACAAACAGAAAAATAAGTGGTTGGGAGCTAGAGCATCATTTCACACAGCTGTTAAACGTAAATGACAATGAATAAGAGCATACGCATCAGGTAAAGCCGTCATGTATTACACAGTAAATACCAGTTGTTGAAAGCGTCATAATCCATCCGCGCTTAGAGTTGTCAAACAGAATAAAACAATGACTGAGAGCGTGAGCATCAAACCACGTCGTCAGTGGTCAAGCAGAGAAACCATTGGTTGAGCGCCTCAGCTTCAAGCCACGCCTTCACTTGTCAGAGAATAAATGACAGAGCGCCTCGTGATCAGATAATGCCTTCACCTGTCAGAAAAAGATGAGTGGCTGAGAGCCTCAGCATCACGTCATGCCTTCACCTGTCAGAAAAAGATGAGTGGCTGAGAGCCTCAGCATCACGTCATGCCTTCACCTGTCAGAAAAAGATGAGTGGCTGAGAGCCTCAGCATCACCTCATGCCTTCACCTGTCAGAAAAAGATGAGTGGCTGAGAGCCTCAGCATTACCTCATGCCTTCACCTGTCAGAGAAATGAGTGGTTGAGAGCCTCAGTATCATGTAATGCCTTCACCTGTCCGAGAATTGATTGGTTGAGAGCCTCAGCATAGAGCGACGCCGTCACCTGTCAAACATTTGGGAACGTCACCATCACGTCACGCCATCAGGTGCAGGAAAACCAATGGTTAAGAGTTCAAACCACACCGTCCGCTGTGAAACCGATAAAACAGTGGCTGTGAAAATATGCACCATAAGCACATCATTCCTCACTTATCATTCTTCGGCGATCTAGTGATCAGCTAATTTTCAATCATTCCTCACCCGCCATCGGATACCGAATATGCTTTCGTATAACTAGATTATGCAAATATTTAGCGCATTAATATGTGTATTCGTGTATTCCAAAGGACGCCAGATTCAGATGCCGCGTAGGTTTAATACAAGAAATATTAAATGTAGATGTTTAAAGCACCATTCTACAACAAATATTCGCCACCGTGTACGAGGATGTGTGATCAATAAAGCCCTGTCGATATACGTTTTGGGGGATTGACAAATTCTAATATATAATACGAACCTCCTTATGTATAAATAGCTTGTTCACCACAACATGGGTGAAACAGTTTCTGTTTCCATTGTAACTCATTGTTCCTGATGACTTATTGTCTGGTGTGATTGATTGTTGTCTGCGAAGTCTTCATTACAGCAGCAACGACAATGGACGATTATTTAAATGGATCTCCTCGATCTGTGCCTTATAGACTCCAGTAACCTAGATCGTTTTCATGCTTGCGCAATACCGTAATATGTAGCATCATTTGCCATCCAAAACATCACCTGATAAACAGCGAGAACGTCTCTGTCAGATTGGCATATGTTGGTGTCATGATACATGTAACATCTTACATGAGTTTTAATATTAAACATATTTCATTTGCCTGATACCTCTGCATGAAATGAGCCTTAAGGTTGAAAGAGAAATTGACGCATTGCTGCAAAGATTTCTTCTAGCAATGGTCAATCGCATTGTCCGCACTTGATAAACTTTGGCATTACGAGAGAAGCAAGTGGTAGCAAATGTTTTTTTTGTCCAGTGTTTGATGACATGGAGTTTCTAGACGATTCCAGAAACCAGGTATTAATTTACACAATTTATTGCATTAAAGATAAAACAATATAGATAGATAGATGTGTATGTGTGTATGGTCCTGTGCATAGAGCTTAGGTCACAAATCAGTTTAAGAGACCTTGGATGGGTGACCGTGTTCTGCAGGGCGACTCCTAAGAGTTTCTAAGACTTTCAGTCCTGCCTCACAACGACATACATGTGATACATGTGGTCTCATCTGAGTTTGTTCAAGACTGCCTCTGCTCATCTAGCAGAAAATGGATACCTGGTAGAACAAGTCATGTGACTATAACTTCCAGCTGTACAGAAGTACCTTGTGTTAAAGGCGGTATTAATGAACTTGGCCTAGATATTCAAAGCTCTCTTAGATATTAGACGTAGTCTAATTTAATTTAGTCTTCATTTAATGTTAATGTATGGCTCTTGCGACCATCTGAACACTAAGCGAACACTAACATCTGGGCCCTATCTCTTTGTATACGTTTTACTTTATGAAAATTGTTGTCGTGTTGTGCCCCAGCTGGACATCCACTGACACGGGGTACTTTGGGATAACTCTTTCCCAAAAAAGTACACATTATAGTAATTTTGTTGGGGGAGATGGAAGGGTATGTACCCCATTCCCACATAAAGAACTAGAATCTGTACTTTGCTGAGAAAGTGCAATACCAAACATTGTTCGCATGTATGTTCCTACATGTGGTTATCCATTGGACGAATGGACACTTCACAGAGAACATGGCGAGTGAACTGCATTAGGGGTAGTGACAGCTCTGTGTAAACCTGTACTCATTGTTGGTCCAACGGATGAATAACACCCTGGTCATTGGCGGGATATGGTCTCAGTAGCAGACTCTATAGCTGCCTTGGAGCTACAGACCACTGGCTTGCTCTGTTTATGAAAGCAGAATAACATCCTGCTCGCTGACGGGACACAATCTCAGCACCTTGCGCTAGCTTGCTTGGTGCTAAATCAACAATCCGCGGAGAGATGCCATAGTTAATAACTTCTGTAACCAAATCTACAGCGTGTGAGAACATTTGTGACGCAGCAGTGTATCGGTGCACCGATGGTCGAAACACTTTGTTTTGTTTTGGAAGCTGTTTTGGGAGCATATTTCTGATTAAAGCACTTCCACTTTCTTCGAATGTTCTGACGTTTTTGCTGTAGGAAATTGCCTTCCTGTATCAAGGAAAATTGAAATTCGCAACAAAATAGTTTTTTACTATATTTGCCCTTTAAGAACTAAGCGCAATTCCCAAACCCAACTTAAGAAGTATAACATTTTGTAGATTACGGTTCCGTTCTCTCGTGTTTATTCCTAACTCTGTGTATCATTTCAAGGGTTCAAACAAACGTGATGAAAATATTTTATGGAAAAACTGGAAAGTGCTGTAAGAGATCTTATTCTCATCATCCTTCTTCATCGTTAATGGGACTGACAGTTTCCTCTACTGAATATTCCCACGAACCTTAGATCTGTGTTCATTAGTTCAATAACTTGAAGCATAAGAAAATGATGATAAGTGATCATTTTCATATTGATGTAATTCAAGTGATTGCGTAGTTACATCGCCTCCGACAGAATCAGAAGATTTGGAATTAAGAGTATTTTAGTAGCCAACTCGCTTCACTTTACCATTAGTAGAAGTGTAGATGTTAACTGGTTACCTTGGACGTTTGGATGGTCAAGGACAAACCAATGTTCCTATCGCAGTTGGAAGATACGGAACCCGTGTGTGAGGATCCTGATATATCTAAGGGAGGCAACTCTGCACAGCGATTTGAAATATATGTTCTCATAAATATCTCTCTATGTAAAATTGTTTTGCTGTCTCAGGTGACGGTCAGCTATCGCAAACGATGGGCAGGTCAGACGATGTTTCAGGGTGTCCTCAGAGTTATGGGATGTTTGGTACCATTTTATGAATTCATGGGTGTTGGCAAAACTAAAACTTGACAGTTGTTATCGTAATAGGATAACATATATCTTAAGCTACTTTGTCACTTTCTATTTCACTTAGTATGACATTGTTACTTTTCATTGTTTTATTAGATATGCTTGTACCGTGTTAAGAGAGAAGGAATTATTGTACGACTCAAGTTCATAGTTAGACAGACGTTCATGTTAAATAGGGCTTCCCGCTGAATGGTCATGACTGTCGCCAGCAGTCACGGTCCGTGACGTTTGTATTGAGTAAAAGTATAGAAGGACACATACTACCGATACCGATGCCCACACTACCGTAATCAGTTCATTCTCCAGGCATATGATCATAGTCGCATCTGGGGGATAATTTGTTCCCGTTATGGTAAGGCCTTACGCTTAATTAAAGAACACTATTAGCAGATATATTCTATCTAATATATTCAAGAACATAAACATCTATGATAAAAATTGAGACAACAGTAACTTACAATATCAACTACCACCCTGTGATTGTTTGTTTGCAGGCAAAGGACATTGAAAAACAATTACGTTTTCTTAGGACTGGTTCCCTAAGAATGCAATTAACACACTTTAACATCAAATAAATAGAATTTGATCTGCAAAAACGTAATTCCGCAAAACTACTTTTATTTCAAATGTCAGCTTGTGTAGACGATATTTATCATTGATTAGTTTTACTTCTTCTTACGGTGCTTGTGCTGCACATGACGAGTTCATTAACGATAACACAATTATCGCAGTTCTACTTCGACATGCCTTTCCATCCCCCAAGGTGAGGCAGTGAAGGCCGTAACTAAGCTACTTGTAGGAGGAGGGTTTGTTTGCTCGCATGGCGGGATAAATTCATTATGAGATGAAATAAATATTTGTGCGCGAAAGGTAGGGGCGGGCAAAGTAGAAGACTTCCGAATTTGGAACCATGAGTCTTGACACGTGTTCGAAGGATTGGCTACTAAATATAGATGAAGGGCTTTTCTTCTCGCGAAGGCGACTCCTGGGTCGGGGTATACAGAATGTAAACTCTAACAGAAATCAAGGATAACTGAAAAATAAACTCACGTGGGTGTACCTGGTCATGGATCGAACATTCAGTTTGAGAATTCTTTCCTGTAACATTGAGAATGCTTTCAAATTTAGTTTCGATGTGAAATGTTTTTCGTGAAAATACATGTTTGTGATATCATAAATAGTATTGCTACCATTCTCGCAGTGTTTTTGATCTGTTCACGTAAGAATTATCATGTTTACCTTAATGAGCAACATGTCCAGGTCACTTTTTTATGGTATGAAGTATGTTCATGAAGTATGTCATACAAATAATATATTTATACAAATAATATATAAGCCTCCAGTGTGAATGTTTTATGAGTTACACAACAACCATTAAGTACTTATAGATGTTTCATGGTTTCTCGTTAAACTTTATATATTCTGCCCAAAACATAGGATTTGATGCAAAATGCGCTTAACTAAAGACGGTTAGTTAGTGTTATAGAACAAAGGCAAGGCAAACCTCCAACTAAATGTTAATGACTTTTTGTCGCAAAACAGTTTCCTGAGTATGAGTCAAACAGATTTCGGACCGTAGTTTGTCTGACATGTCTAATGACGATGAGTTAAATTAACAAACGCAGTACGCTCATTTTCTGACTGTAAGTGAATGTATGTGCATTTATCTAAGGAACTGACACATAAAATATCACGAACCGTCTTTAAAATATTATCACAAAAGCACAATACATCAACGCTAGAGAATAAACAGTCTCGATTAAAATAAGGTAAGATGAGACTTTATGAGGATACACTCACCTTTTCACGAACACCTGGTATCAGCACTGTTTCATAGTGTTTCATAAAGACATGCTCTGTATTCGTGGCGGCAATCACTGCATTGTCTGGTCCAGACAAGATTTGTTTACAATGTCGTATATACATATGATAGACTCACAATAACGCCATCGACCCGTGTTTCCTATAGATGCGGGTAGACTTTTGTCGCTCATATTCTACTGAAATGCATCAGGGGAAACAAAATTCGCCTTTCCACTCAATTTGAATAAACTTCACAGAAGCAAATAACAAATGAAGACGCTATATTCTCTGCTAATAGTAGATTTGATAAAAAGCGAAATTGGAAATTGGAAAATGAATCATTACTCTCGAACATTTATATCAATGTAAAATTATTACAATTAAACCGAACCAGTAAGAACAGAAAGTAATGGCGTCTAACAAATCGAGGTCAGATAAGATGACGGCCTGTGCACCAATATTAGAAGCTACTTTTTGTCAGCTTACGTTTAGTTCTGTTAGCTCATGTCCAATGAATAGCTACCAAAAAACTGTCTGATACAATTTCTGTATTATCAAGGTCGGCTCAGACGTGTTGTTCCTCGCGCAGTCCGTCACGTGTGATAGACACGTGACAACAATGTCTTCAGAACACTAATAGTTACTGACAACATAAAGACAAAACCCAATCACGGTGTCACGTTATATTGAAAACAACTTGATATGTAGTCAGCACATTCCTGACGCAGCGGATGTTCCCACGTGCTGCCTTCTACGATGAAACATGTCCATCACGTACATCTAATTTCTCCTTCGCGATGGTACTATAATATTGTGACAAACAGAATCTGACATACAACCAAGACGAAACTTTTCAAATCTAATTAACTCGACACGTGTCTCACGTTTCAAAGTATAAACCCACGTTCAGACCAAATCATCTCCACATATTATATTCACTTATTCCTTTCCTTTATTAATTATGGTATTTATAGCCTTTCTATATGCCTTCATCTTCTCAGAATATTAGAGTATTGTTCCATTAAGACATTTCCCGTTTGTCAAAAATATTCCTCGAGGCCATTGTTGTATATTTCTTCATACAGTACTCACGGGTGAAAATTACAGTTCAACATCTTCTCCATTCCCTTATCGACAACCATGCTGCAGTATGATGACTTGGGTGTATGTATGTCTGGATGGGTATATCAAGCATATTTCATTCAGACACTTTCTTTGAATGTGTTTTAGCACACAAATATATCCATTTTATGATAGTACAGTGCTGAGTTACGTGCCGTGTATATTCATCAGCATTTATTATCGCTTTAGGTCACCGACTTATACCAAAAAAACATGACAAATATATGTACATAATAGCAGTATGAGTCATTTTAACACGATGTGTGATAAATATACTGATCTGTGAGACCTTTTATAAAGAGAGGTCAAAGTCAAAGTCAAAAAGGTTTATTGTACAAAAGGCCCCCGGCCCATATAGAGGTGAGTATGTATATAACATACTGTTACACACAGGGAGTAACACGTTCTTTAAGCAATCCATATCTTTTGACTAATTCATGTTCAATACATAGTGAAATGTTTAATATTTGAGATTCTCTCTTAGCAGTTAAGACATATAGGAAAGCTTGCGATGGCGGCATCTTTATCAAATTATCTTTAATATATTTCTTTCGAAGGTCACTATAAAATGGACAGACGAACGCAAAGTGAATTTATTTCTCTATTTCTATACTGCATAACTGACAAATTCGTTTCGACTTTGCAAAGGAATTATGGTCTAATAAACCTAGTCGATATTTAATGACATCGTTCCTCTAGGTTTCCGTCGTAAGTATTGATGAATATATTTCTGGTTGGAGTCAAGTCTTGAAAGTTCTGTAACAAGCCTAACGTGAGCTATCTTCTAAAGTTGAATGCCATTCCTGGCAAAACATATTTGCAGACCGGGTTCTAAGTGCCTTGAGAAACATGTCTACACTTCCAACTGACTGACATAACCATATGAAATCATAACCATGGGAAAATAGAAGATTCCTTATATGCGTTACCCATGTATTTTTCCCCATGTTATCTAAATGTAAAAGCATATTGTATACTATTTTGGGAAGGCGCTGTCCATGCATATGAAGACGTTTGAACCAGAATGTTAAACATCTAATTTGGGAATTTATACATATAAGGGGTATCTACCACATTCACCATATACCTTACCATTTGGTGTAGAAGACCCAACACTAAGAAATGTTTTACATGCTAATAAATGGACCTTCTCCAAACATTCATACCGCTGGAATGCTCATACCTCTGAGCTTTATAATAAAATTGGTTGTATCTGGGTATCAAAGAGATCAAAGAATATTTTAGGTGGCATGGGTCCAACTTTATGAACAAGTGAAATTACACTAATTAGGGCTTTCTTTGCACGCAATGATAAATCCATGGTACATTTGTTCAAGTTCATAGTATATGAAAACCAGATTCCTAAATATGTATAATGATCCTCTACACTGACCAACTGACCTTTAAATACCCATCTTTCTTTCAAGGCTATTGCACCACCTTTCCTAAAGATCACAATTTTAGTTTTATCTAGATCACAGATAATTTCCATTCATTTGTGTATGCATCTAGAATGTTTAGCTGCCTTTGGAGACCAGCCACAGTATCTGACACTAAAATGACATCGTCTGCAAACAGTAACATCAAAACGTCTATGGCCATGTTTACCATTTGAAGCTATTTCAAGATATAATTCATTAATGAAAAGTGAAAATAAGATAGAACTCAGAATGCAGCCTTGTCTTAAACCCAAAGGGCAATCAAAGAGATCTGTCACACCTCCCCTGCAGCGAACACATGATCTAACATTACAGTATAATGCTTTCATAATAACAAATATTTTCCCCATAGTCCAGCTTTCCGAAGACATATGCATAAGATGGCATAATTGCAAATCTGGAACACTTTAGCATTTTAATAATTATATCATCTGGGCCTGCTGCTTTCCCCTATTAGGTGATCTATTGCATCAGATATTTCGCTTTCAACAATAGGTAAATCTAGAACAAGTTCATCAACATCAGTATAGCATTCAGTAAAATAATTTTACATGTCATCAATTTCTGTGTCTTATATTGTTTCATTTGAGAAAACCTTCTTAAAATGACCAAGCCACTGTGTTTTGGATATATTGTCTTTAGCATGGGCTCCATTTTTCAGGGATAGTATTTCTTTCCAGAATGATGACGCGTTGCTCAGAGAATTTACCAGTTTGTCGTGTTTATGCCTACCCAAATCGACTTTGAATTTCCGACAAGATTTCTTATATTTGTTTCTACTTTCACAAAATGTCTTCCGGTCAAGACTAGTACGAGTTACCCTACATCTTCGCGGTGCCTTGTGGGCGTTTCGTCTTGCAGTCAGACATTCAGCATTAAGAGGGGAGATTTTATCAATGTTACATTTTAGTTCTTTTCTCATACAAAGTGATGATTCTAGCATTATTTGAACAAAGTCATCAATTGCCTCTTGAATGTTATTATCAAGTTTACAGAAGAGCAGTTGTGTAGTAGACATAATTCCTTCTCGCAGCTTATTCAAATAAATGTCAGATACTTTTTCATTCCATATCAATTTCTTCATAGTGATGAACTTAGGTGTTAACTTGCTATTTCTTCGATACATATTTGGTAATCTACAAGTCAGTTCTAGATGTTGGTGATCAGATTCCAGACGATCGCCAATTTTCAACATGTTAATATAATCGAAGAAGTCGGGAGAACATATGAAGTAATCATTAACGCTAGAACTATGAATACCACTATAGCTAAATTCTCCCCACGTATCTCCATACAGTCACCCGTTGACAATAAACAGTTGGGATGTATACAACATATCTAACAACAAGTGGCCAAATTTGTTAATAATGGTATCATGAGATTTCCGATCTCCAACTGATATGCTTTCATCATCAGGAAATACACAGCTACTATGAGTATCATCGTTTTGTAAATCGGCTAAAGGATTATTCAGTTCACCTGTACGAGCACTCAAATCTCCACATGCATCAGTCACAAAATCTCTAAACTTCGACTGATTATCTAACAAAAACTCTTCTATCTGTACAATACTACAGTCTGAGCTCACGTGGTTTTAGTAAGGCGAGCCAGCTGGTGGTATCTACGCCAAAATCAAGTTGACACTTTTATCGGTTTTAAGTAACACTTTTGATATGTTCAAGCACAGGGGGTTGTGAACCTCCGATTCAATCCTTGTACAGAATCTACTAACTGAATGATGGACACAGACACACACACAAGTCTGCCGTAGTCAGATATCTTTATTGCTGGGCTATAATATATGTCATAATCACCTAACCAGTCTGTGATAAAACCCCTGTCGATAAAAGTTTCTACAAGACATATTATTTGGAATTGCTTTAATTACGAAATAAAATCACTGTCAAGAGTAATCTGTCAATGTTCCAACAAAGCAAAGCAAATGTTTCGTCGAGGCAGTCAACATTTAATGTAGCACTGGTGTCAGCCTTGTTCGGTCCTTGTGGGGTAATATCCGGGCCTCGGCCAGTTCCCTAGCTTACCGACACATTTGCACCTGATTTTCCAAGCGGACGTTTAGGTAATGATCGCCAGTCTCCTGACGTTTTAGTTCCAGACACCGACGTAGTTGGTGTTGTTTCTAGTGTGCGAGGCTTGGTCATCAACCGTCCATCCTTGAAGTACCCAAAGTTGTTGGTTCCTGCAACTGTTGACGTTGACGTGACGTAAGATCGCTAGAAATTCCAAGACCTACTTCCTTGAATATGGGTCTCGCTTTCAAGGCACGAACTTTGTCGTCAGACCTATGTAACATAGCAGTCATTGGGCGTGGTCGTTTTGCATTTTCACGTTTAACGCCAAGTCTATCAGCACGTATGATTTCCACCGAGTGCCACGTTTTAAATTTAGCATGTGTGTTGAGGTCGGATATCAAAGTGCCTTTGCACGTCACTGAGTTTTCATCACCTACAACTTCAGTGATACCATGGATGTTGTTGCGTCTGCTATATGACTCAAGTCTGTCCAGTTCATCATCAACTCTTGACATGTGATCAAACAGAGCATCGACTTTGCCTGAGAGAGCGTCGATGTCCTCATACATTATATCATGGTTTTGTGTCATTGTGGTTAGATCACCGTGGAGTTCTGTAACAGAACATTTTAGTTTCTCGCACTTAGAATTGATATTGTACACATCGTTCTTTATTAAGAGAATTAACTTTTTTGTTTGCCTTCATATGAAAATACTGACACATATATGTTTCACAACTAGTCTCGACGCAGTATATTGCGTACATGGATATCTTTACCCAAGACACAGACAGAACCAAGACCTTCCACTTTATTTTGCTATGCCACTTCACAATAATGGTTATCAATGGAAAGTAGCATATCAATGGAAAGTAGCATTTCCATGGAAAGGCGTTGAACAGCTAATGAGGATGTAAAACAGGGTGTTTGCGAATGGATTCCCAACAATTATGTTTAGAATTTGATGTATATATAACGTCCACGACTTACATAACACTGTCTTATGTACAGTAAAGACAAAACTGGCGAACTTAACTTGGTTGTTATCCAGTATCGAAGTATTTTCATAACATCATCAGGGACTGCGAACTTCAGCAAATCTGAGTTTGACGTTGGTAGGATATACGATGCAACAGGGCAAAACGATGCAATAGTGTCTTCAAAGACAGATTTCAAACCAATGGCCAAAAGTTAAAGGTCACTGGGTAACTATTTTAGCCAATGGCATAAGATGAGTACAAAGATAAATCGTTTTTTTAAAAACCTGTTCTTTACTGAGAAAGTGTAATCAGTATAACACATGTTATATTTGACCACTTTCTAAATGACAGTCGTGCCAAGACATACACAAAGTCTGAAGCCTAGATTACCAGTTGTCCGACTTCCATTTCGTGGAAACCGCGGTCACTGAGCGGACTGGGCGCCTAACTTTGTATGCTGGCGACTGAGCGCGATTCCGAGGGAGTGGGTTAGAGTCCCGGCTTGGATTCGATCCAACTAAAGTACTAGAATGTGTACTTGACTACAAAGTGTAATCCCAAATATAACACATAGTGGACAAAATAAGTTATCGATATTGGTGATTGATGATTGATATTTCATCAGTGTATCAATGAATAAATGGATCATTATTTAACACGTCACAATTTAATTCTGGACTCACAAAAGTCCAGAAACTCTCAGCACTGTGGCCACTCTCTCACAAGGGATTTCGCAAAATTAAACAGGCAGCTGTTATGTATATGTGCTAAGGATGAAAAAATGAAAAAAAAATTTTTCGAAAACTCAAAATTTAAACTCGCTCGCCCATGGGCGAACAGTAGCCAATGGGTAGGCCCATGGACAGGCCCATGGGCGAAAGTGTTTAATTTCATCCAGAATAAATGTTTTGGAGGTTGTAAATGAATGAAAAAATGTTGATAAGTATCATGACACAAATTTCAGCTTGGTGTGACTTGACACTGCTAACTGACAGCGATTTAAAAAAGTGTCGCCCATGGGTGAAAAACTTATTGGCCCATGGACGAGAATAATTAATTTCATTGAAACTACATCTTTTTTTCCAGGCTTTGCAGCTTTTCAATGAATGAACGTGTATTTATTATTGTCTTGACACGAAATTAAGCTTATTTTGACTTAATTCGGCTAATTTAGAGTGATTTTTCAAAACGCCTCGCCCATGGGCGAAAACCATTTGGCCCATGGGTGAGAATATTTACTTTTACTCAAAATACACTTTTTCCCATGTTTTGGAGGTTGTGAATGGATGAAAGTATGTTCATAAGTATCATGTCACAAAATTCAACCCATTTTGAATTAATTCCGTTAATTTAGAGCTATTTAACAAAATCTCACCCATGGGCGAAAAACATTTTGGCCCATGGGCGAGAATATTTCCTTTTACCCCAAACCCATCTTTTCCGATATTTGGAGGATGTAAATGAATGAAAGTACATTTATGAGTATCATGACAGAAATTTCAACTCATTTTGACTTAATTCCTCTAAATGAGAGCAATTTTGAAAACTCTCGCCCATGGGAGAAAGACATTTTGGCCCATGGGCGAGAGTATTTGCCTTCACTCAAAATACATCTTTTCCTGTGGTTTGGAGGTTGTAAATGAAGGAGGATATATTTATGAGTATCATGGCACAAAATCCAACTCATTAGGACTTAATTCTGCTAATTGAGACCGATTTTCAGAAATATCTCGCCCATGGGCGAAAAACATTGGGCCCATGAGCGAAAATATTTCCTTTTCACTCCAAATACATCTTTTGTAATGTTTTGGAGGATGTAAATGAATGAAAGTGCCATTGTGAGTATCATGACACAAAATTCAACTGATTTTGACTTAATTTTGCGAGTTCAGGAAGAATTTTTTAAAATATGCCAGAATAATTACTTTTACTCAAAATACATCTTTTCCTGTGTTTTGGAGGTTGTAAATGAATGACGACATATTTGTAAGTATCATGGCACAAAATCCAACTCATTTTGACTTAATTCTGCTAATTTTGTAACAAGTACAAGAATCTGGACTTCCACTTAAATTTTCATAGCTTTTTTTTATTGTCTTGGGGGTTGTAAATTTATGAATAAAAGTGTGTTTATAAGTATCACGACAAAAAAATGAAATCATTCCGGTCTTAATTCGACTAATCTCGTTCGTGGACGAAAATATTTTCGTTTGCTTGTTTTCTTTATTTTGCAAACATATGGTTTAAAAATAGATGAAATTCTGATGAAAATTCAGTTTAATTTCGGGAGTTTAGTTTTATGTCGCACTCAGCAATATCCCAACAATATGGCGGCGGTTTGTAGATAATCGAGTTTGGATCAGACATGAGCATCAATCTGCACAATTGGGAACTGATGACATGTGTCAGCAAAAGTCAGCGAGCCTGACCACCCGATCCCGTTAGTCACCTCTTACGACACGCATAGTCGCCTTTTATGGCAAGCATGGGTTGTTGAAGCCCTCTTCTACTCCAGATCTTCACGGGTCCCGAACACAGAGCTTTACTTCCAGCAACATATACAGTACACTTAGAATGTTAAGCCTTGAGATTCTTTTGAATTTAGGTACTCTATAAATATAACAAAATTCAACCTGTATCTATGAAGTTATTTGTGAAAGCCCTAATGAAGAGTGACCAAACTCCAGTGACTATGCTGGGACACATTAATAAACGGTGTTGTGAGATCTTTAGACTGTATTGAAATATGTCTTGTCAATTCCACTGACATTCACCAAATGTACCCACCTAGATTTTTTAAGTGTTCCTACCCAGTTTAGCATGTTTCGTTTTAATAGTGTGGTCTCCATTTTTAGTAATTCCCGTTTGCCCGTCCCGGCTTTTCTTCGTCCGAGGTTTTATGGGGTATTCTCCTATTTGTCAGACCAGAAATAATCTACAACAGGGGTAGGTCACTCGCTTGTTTTCTTTACCATTTGTACTAATTAGTATGCGCCTCCTCATGCTCCAATGCACACAGTGACCTGATTCGTCTCCATCGCAACTTAGGCTGCGTTTAACAGTACTTCAGCCAGTTTACTGTATCAGTCGAAATCTTACAATGAATGAATGAATGAATGAATGAATGAATGAAGAGCAAGAAGTATATGTGAATGAATGAAAGAAATGATAAAAGAAAGAAGTGCATATGTGAATGAATGAGAAAGATATAATAAAAGAAAGAAGTACATATGTGAATGAATGAAAGAATAAATGATAAACCACTGCCGTCCCTTCCAAAACATGCTAAAGAACGCAAAACTATCGTTAGATCACATGTGTTAACATCAGCTCGTTATTGTCTCCCTGGTCAGACGTAACAATTGTCAGACAGGTTAAAAAAAACAAACTATCTGGTTGACTGCACAGCTGCCTGTTGACTAGTCTACCCACATCACCTACTTTTCCTGCGTAACCTTCATCTACATCACCATCCTTAATATACTGAGCAGAGAGCACAGAAGGCCCTATAGCTGTAACCACTGAACCGTGGCGTCTCTCTGCTCCCAAGTTCCCAAGTGGGGGTGTCCTTTTCTACCTATTCCATTAATCTTTAAAACATCTAACAAGCTCAACGCATGCATTTTTTTACTCAAATGTGATGTTATACATATCATAAGAGTATTTTTTATGTATTATTCAGTTGATAAATTATTATTTCATGATACATATATGTACAATATTTTGCTTCGATTCTGTAACTACCCACATTATGACATTGAGACCATTCTGATTTATCGAGTAAAATACGATTGTATAGTTTTGAGTTTGAATCTTGGCATATTTTACCGGTTTGCCACTTTTGCACTCTACCTTTTGAAAGGGGGCGTGCATATTTTGTTGGTTTTTAGTATTCCATCTATTCATTTGGATTGATTAATGTATTTGTTTTTGTTTTGTTTTGATATTTCCTGCTAGTGGGCCTGTTAGTCTGCTTTGATAACTGTAAATTTATTCTGACGTTTGACGAGCGGAACATGAAGTGTTGTTATCATGTATGTTATGTAATTATATTATTGGTATGGAGCGGCATTGATATGTATGTTTATGCTTGCCAACCCAGTCCCGATTACTTGAGGAGATTAGTTTAAACTATAGATTAACGTATCCATACTATTAATGTATAATCATTATATCGGGCTATGAGGAATACGTAATGTAATCAACATTGACTTTGCATTCACTTTTCTATTTTTTAAATAAATATTCACTATTTTTGCTTCACTCGAAAAGATTTACTTTGGATTTCGTGATTGTGGTCTCTAGGTATTTTAGAAATTATGTTGTTGAGACAACTGGAACTGTTGATCTGCAGTCTTTCAAAATTCCTTTTCACGAGATATATTCACCCTTTTTACCAGTTCTCAAAATGAAGATATAGCTGTTTACACAAAGGTATCTTCCCGTAAAATAAGTAGGACGAAACGTGAAGCATAGCAGCGCATTTGCCATAACTGAAGTTGTTAAAATGATCCTGAAAACTGTCATTTTCAACATTCACCTTGCAGGCAATTTTATCAAGAAACTAAATAACTCATTACTAATGGAAGGAGTGAACTGAAAGCCCATTTCAGTAACTGACGTCACTGATTGAACTCGCTAACATCGATTCACTTACATTCTGGTACACGTGTCTTATTTCGTTTCCTGAGGACACACATTTTACTTTTTTTTATAGAAAATCCGTATAATCCGTAATCTAATCCCATAAAACAACACCGTTGTCACTACACCAAACGATTTTGACCACGACCCAAAACAAAGGTTTAACTTACAGGACTACCTGTAAGATATCCCTTTCTTGATAACGAGTTTAACAGCTACGCCGAAATGCTGTTTACCTTATAAGAAGTTGTGCATCCATAGAACTTTCGTGTTTTTTTTCCAAATGATCATGACCTGAACAGATATTACTTTGTCGGAGACTTCATGAGTGATTTTCAAGTTCTAATCCACACACTGATGTCCACTTTTTCATCATTTTGACTTTTATCTCAGTTTGCTGAGTATCTCAGCATAACTCGCAAAGACAATGGAAACTGAGCGGAACGATGACACTTTCTGTTTCTTCCGCGTTCAGTTACGTAATTTCCGCAAAGCGCCTACGACAATTTGCGCCGAAAAAGTTATGTCTCGTCCGCTGGTCTTGTTTATTGGAGTGAAACAGCTGCCGCTTTCAAGTGTATTTTACTTGTCATATACAAAATTCATCCATGGATCACATTAGGTCATTAGAGGACACCAGCTTTTAAATGAACAGGTGTTCGTGAGTGTATATGGATGAAAAAGACTGATTGCGCAAGACGCGCAGCCAATTATCTCACATTCAAAGGAAATCTCGAATTGATTGTTTTATAAGGCGTCGAGCTGACCAGTTGGTTTTGGTGTTGTGTATGAACCTCCTTTGCAAGAACTTTGTCAAGCATACCTGCTTTGTCCTTTTGCAAGACCTGCACATATTAGTCTTTGAAAGACATTGACATTTATGTGCAGGTGCTCTGGAAAACCTTGTCCGGCACGATATTCCTTCCAATTTAGTTATTGTGTGCATGCTGCATTTCAATTTTGGAAATGTGCTTAAAACATATTTTGATTCTCAAAGAATGTGGTTCGTTTAGCAAGCAAAATACTGCTTTGCTTTGCTTTGCTTTGATTAACACTTCACCAGTACCATACAATATTACAGAATACACAAAACCGGATACACAAAAACGACATATTATAGCATTGTGATTAGGGGTATATGGAGTTATAGGAGTCCCTTTTTATCCACCGAGACAAGTCTTACACGCCCTGGTGGGTGTGGATTCGGGGAGGGGGTAACGGAGGAGATGACCAAGACACACGTACTCCACACGCTATCATGGTCTTCCTTACTGCTTGAAGATCGACCTTTTCTCACTGTGGTCTATGATGACTCGGTGAACGGAAAAGAACTTATTCACTGTGAAGACCAGGAAATAGTTGAATCCGTCTACGATTTTGTCATAAAACACAAAGCTTGATTTTTAATTTTTAACAGGAAACTAATTAACTTGTCAAAAACCTTCTCACAAATGTTCAGTGTTTCTACAAAGAGCTAGTCAGACACAACAAACCATAACTTTTTCATGTTTACTTATATGATAGTTGTATTTGATGTAATGATATGTATGCATATCTTATTATATGATAGTTCATATGGATGACGACACATGCTTCATTTATATTTTGTATTATATGCTGTATGGGTGAGGTACAGTAAAGCTTGTTCACCAGTCCCAATCAGAGTTACAAAACACACAAATATACAACAACATGGAGATGTGTGGAGAAAATAAAGACATATGAAGAACAGCAATGTCATAACTGAACAGAAATCATTCCCTCTATTGGTGAAGGCCGTGTGGGATTAGTTAGACAAAGAAATCTAGTCGACCATGCCTCCTAATACTCTTACTCCTTAAACAAACGACTTGCCTGAGCTGTCTAAAATTGAATTGAAATCTTTGTAAATTCGATGTTTCGGGTATTACGTAAGGAGGTAATCAGGTGTCAACACTATGGCGTTCGATGCTCCGGACATGAAGGAAAACCAAATACGTTATAAAGTACAGTAATGTGGTCACTATGAGCGAGGCAGACAGTCTGATGAGCACAGCTCATACGGAAATCTCTTGTCTTTGGAGCTGCTCGTTGAGACGCTGAAGCCTTCTGTCAGGTTCTTCTTTATTCTTTATTGTGGCCACTGTGTCACAATATGCAGTTTACATGCTCACAGACCCTCGATTCATGATGACGCCAACTTTCTCGACTACTGTTCGTGCGACGACTATCATTCAGGAATTGGTTCCACAGCTCATTCTTTCACCGATGTCTTTGTGTATGTGTTTTAGCTCGTTAATTAGCGTAGAGATGAGTCTTCTGCTATTCTCGGGCACAAGTTCTCCAAGGTCGTCGACGCTACGGGTGTCATTAGAACAGTGTTGAGCACTGTCACACTCCACTGCTTTTCGACAGTCCTGTTGTGTATTTGATAAAACAATCGACAATCCGGGTGTGAACCAAAAGAGGATACCACCATTCTCATCGGTGGATGAAATGGGATGAAGAAAACCCGCATACTCTTCATCACATTGCTACACCGTATTTACCATAACGGATGTTTAAATATCACTTTATGTAAATAGAGCATCAAAACAAGCTGAAACCATGTATTATATGAATATGGTACTAACTATAGTCGATTCGAACCACTGCTTTACGGTTCACTGACTGCCGTGGATGCAGGCTTTTCCCACGTGGCGGGGTAAAACTTAATGATATATTCTCCCTCGCAAGGCCACGTGAACCAATCAGAAATGGACATTCTTAAAGGGGCACTGATGCGGAGCATTTTCCGTGGACTGGTGTAAACTTTTGTTATTGTTTTTCTCCCGTGAGTACCCGGATGATATCCCAGAATTTGTGACTGGTTCGTGACCTCTGCTGCGCAGTCCGTAAGCGCAATTGATAGTTTAATTATAGACATATAAACTGAGGTGAATTCAATTGTACTTCATTACAAATGTATTATGAAAACAAATGAAACACTTTGAAGGTTAATCATCTGCCAGTGGTAGAAATGGTAAAAAACTATTAGGACGGAAAAATAACGAAGCCAATGTACGTCTCTATATTTTGTCTCAAAACCCTAATTAGTTTATTGTCATATTTGTATGATTCTGAAAATTGATAAAAGAACACACGATTTGCTTATACTCATAGTAAATTTCTAACATAACAGCAACATTTATACATTGTATAGATTGCCAATGTGGATCCTATTTCACACACATACGCGATCTAGTGTGTGTTTTCTGTCATACAGATTCTGCTGAATGCTACAACAAATAAATTAAAACAAAATGCAAATAATGAACGTAAAACAGACTAATTTTATAGCAACAGTGTCAGGCTACTACCTTGTTCAGGAATGTATCCATCAATATCCACGTAAAAGAAATCGTATTCCATTCATCTGCAGCTGGTAAATAATCCTGCTCTGTGTCGCGTGTCTTACAACTGTCTCATTTGCGAAAAAGTAACACATCGTTTCACGTCTTTCGTTGGTGAAAACTAGATAAACCTCTCATTGGTCTCCCAAGATAGCACACCTGGCAACTAATTGTATGATGTCCACTATTCTAAGTAATTTAGTTGACCAATATTGAGCAATCAATCAATCAACGCAAGGGTGGTTAATTCTTTGAAGGGAGGATGTTGTTTTTGCACTCACACTTTACGACAGGGTGTAGTTTATCTGCACACACTGCCTTTTGACAAATCCGCTAGAAGAACAAAAGTAATTAATCAATCAGTGTGTTATCGGTTAATCCTTTGATCGATGTTTGTTTTTGTAACTCAGGTGATAAACCCTCTTGCATCACTTACATGCACATATTACATAACATACAATACATTTGCCATTACAGACCTTAATTTATAATGTTGAGTATTTACTCCAGACAGGAGAAATGCCAAATGGGAACCTTTGTTGAGTAACCGAAGTGGTGTTGCTACTAATTATACCTGTTATAAATTCATGAATTGACCATCAAGAGAATGATGACAAATAACACGTGTAGGTTTACACCATCAAACGCGAGTTACAGCAAGGAAGATGTAATCTCTGTGTCGCATGCAGCCTGAAAACACTTATGGGCCGAAACTGTTTTGAGGATACCAACGGAATTTCTTTTACGTAAGACAATTTTCAGATTTCTCTACCAAAGCCAAGGTCATCGTTTTTTTGTTTACGAATTCAAATAAATCAACTGTGTGTTTTATTATCATAAATAATAAACCATTGTAGCTACCATAGCTACCAAAATTTACGCATGCTATTTGCTATCACAGCTCAACCAACACTCAAAACTACCTAAATATAAAGCTTTGCAATCTTCCGTACTGAAACAAATGGCTTGCTACGTGCCTGTAGACATCATATTTTCATGTAACGTGATTAAATATCGAGGTTAAAAACACAGAAATAGGATCAAATTGGATCAGTAAGTATACCATCCAAGCATCTGAAAAGAACTACACTGCTGGGATATATGGTTACGATCAGACAAGGAATACCATGGATATTTTTAAACAAATGGCATGTGATGGGCATCCGGCCTCCTGACTGTTTAAGTGAAGAAATTTTGCTAATATGGACAGGTGCCCAGTTCCTTTGTCCGTCACGGTCGAAGGAGTGGGCGCTGACCAATTTGCGGTCTGCTTTCGTAATTAGACCGTTAGCGAGAAGCATTATTCGCTCCGCATCAGTGCCCCTTTAAAGGGGCACTGATGCGGAGCAATTTCCGTGGACTGGTGTAAACTTTTGTTATTGTTTTTCTCCCGTGCGTACCCGGATGATATCCCAGAATTCGTGACTGGTTCGTGACCTCTGCTGCGCATTCCGTAAGCGCAATTGATAGTTTAATTATAGACAGATCAACTTAGGTGAAGTCATTTTTACTTCATTACAAATGTATTATGAAAACAAATGAAACACTTAGAAGGTTAATCATCTGCCAGTGGTAGAAATGGTAAAATACTATTAGGGCGGAAAAATAACGAAGCCAATGTACGTCTCTATATTTTGTCTCATAACCCTAATTGGTTTATTGTCATATTTGTATGATTCTGAAAATTAATAAAAGAACACACGATCTGCTTATACTCATAGTAAATTTCTAACATAACAGCAACATTTATACATTGTATAGATTGCCAATGTGGATCCTATTTCACACACATACGCGATCTAGTGTGTGTTTTCTGTCATACAGATTCTGCTGAATGCTACAACAAATAAATTAAAACAAAATGCAAATAATGAATGTAAAACAGACTAATTTTATAGCAACAATGTCAGGCTACTACCTTGTTCAGGAATGTATCCATCAATATCCACGTAAAAGAAATCGTATTCCATTCATCTGCAGCTGGTAAATAATCCTGCTCTGTGTCGCGTGTCTTACAACTGTCTCATTTGCGAAAAAGTAACACATCGTTTCACGTCTTTCGTTGGTGAAAACCAGATAAACCTCTCATTGGTCTCCCAAGATAGCACACCTGGCAACTAATTGTATGATGTCCACTATTCTAAGTAATTTAGTTAACCAATAATGAGCAATCAATCAACAATCAAGGGTGGTTAATTCTTTGAAGGGAGGATGTTGTTTTTGCACTCACTCTTTACGACAGGGTGTAGTCATCTACACACACTGCCTTTTGACAAATCCGCTAGAAGATAAAAGTAATTAATCAATCAGTGTGTTATCGGTTAATCCTTTGATCGATGTTTGTTTTTGTAACTCAGGTGATAAACCCTCTTGCATCACTTACATGCTCATATTACATAACATACAATACATTTGCCATTACAGACCTTAATTTATAATGTTGAGTATTTACTCCAGACAGGAGAAATGCCAAATGGGAACCTTTGTTGAGTAACCGAAGTGGTGCTACTACTAATTATACCTGTTATAAATTCATTAATTGACCATCAAGAGAATGATGACAAATAACACGTGTAGGTTTACACCATCAAACGCGAGTTACAGCAAGGAGGATGTAATCTCTGTGTCGCATGCAGCCTGAAAACACTAATGGGCCGAAACTGTTTTGAGGATACCAACGGAATTTCGTTACATAAGGAATACACACAGGCATTTGCTGTGTACTTGGGTAAATAGGTGAAATAAGGGGTTTTTTTCCGTAAGAAAATTTTCAGATTTCTCTACCAAAGGCAAAGTCATCGTTTTTTGTTTACGAATTCAAATAAATCAACTGTGTGTTTTTATTATCATAATTAATAAACCATTGTAGCTACCATAGCTACCAAAATTTACGTATGATATTTGCTATCACAGCTGAACCAACACTCAAAACTACCTATATATATAAAGCTTTGAAATCTTCCGTACTGAAACAAATGGCTTGCTACGTGCCTGTAGACATCATATTTTCATGTAACATGATTAAATATCGAGGTTAAAAACACAGAAATAGGATCAAATTGGATCAGTAGCTATACCATCCAAGCATCCGAAAAGAACTACACTGCTGGGATATTTGGTTACGATCAGACAAGGAATACCATGGATATTTTTGAACAAATGGCATATGATGGGCATCCGGCCTCCTGACTGTTAAGGTGAAGAAATTCTGCTAATATGGACAGGAGCCCAGTTCCTTTGTCCGTCACGGTCGAAGGAACGGGCGCTGACCAATTTGCGGTTTGGTTTCGTAATTCGACCGTTGGCGAGAAACATTATTCGCTCCGCATCAGTGCCCCTTTAACAAGGCGTCCTCCCATTTTATGTATTTTTTACTCGATAGGTACGGAAAATTAATTAGGCGATGTGGGTATGTCATGACTGGTTGATTTCTCAGGATTAGGTGAATTGGGTATGGCAGAGTCGATATACTATGATCATAGGGGATTTAGCAACCATGTTGGAGTGAAGGAATGACAAAACTCTGTGATAGATTAATGAGTGTCTTTTTTAAGCATTATGAAAATGGGAATAGTAAATTAACACAAAATGCCCTAGACCTGTCCAGCGTGTCATACATATATATATGATTATGTATAACATCACATTTTAATAAAAAGATGCATACGTTGAGCTTGTTAGATGTTTTAAAGATTAATGGAATAGGTAGAAAAGAACACCCCCACTTGGGAACTTGGGAGCAGAGAGACGCCACGGTTCAGTGGTTACAGCTATAGGGCCTTCTGTGCTCTCTGCTCAATATATTAAGGGTGGTGATGAATGAACGAATGAATGAATGAATGAATGAATTTCTTTATTTCCTCCAGAATTTACATCCGAAGATTTACAGCATCTCTGATGTTACTCAGAGCAAACACATAATGTTAATATATAGAATATGAATGCTAGAATAGAAATATGAATGATAACGTCATAAGCTGTGTAAATAACTATTCAATAACATATGTACACAGACTGCCGGTTATTGCTGCACAGAAAAGAGAGGACTGTCCAACACATTCTTGAGATGAAATACATATTTACAAAATAATAGTGACACATTTTCCCAAGTGGTCAAGCTAACAATTCCAGGTAATGTTTGAGCCGCTCCCCAGAATAATGCAAGCATTTCATTTTCATCCAAAAGTTCAATTTTAACATAACTGTCAACATCCAGTTGGTCAATGAGGGTGGAGAAGAATTCATTTCGTTCAGTTACATAGTACTCACAGTGCAAAAGTACATGTCTGTCATAATGGAAGAGGTAGAGAAGGACACCCCCCCTTGGGAACTTGGGAGCAGAGAGACGCCACGGTTCAGTGGTTACAGCTATAGGGCCTTCTGTGCTCTCTGCTCAATATATTAAGGGTGGTGATGTAGATGAAGGTTACGCAGGAAAAGGAGGTGATGTGGGTAGACTACGTCAACAGGCAGCTGTGCAGTCAACCAGATAGTTTGTTCTTTTAACCTGTCTGACAATTGTTACGTCTGACCAGGGAGACAATAACAAGCTGATGTTAACACATGTGATCTAACGATAGTTTTGCGTTCTTTAGCATGTTTTGGAAGGCATGAGCGTGGTGTATCATTTATTCTTTCACATATGTACTTCTTTCTTTTATTATATCTTTCTCATTCATTCACACATGCATTTCTTTCTTTTATCATTTCTTTCATTCACATATACCTCTTGCTCTTCACTCATTCATTCATTCATTCAGTCTGTCAGTCATTCAGTCAGTCAGTCAGTCAGTCAGTCAGTCAGTCAGTCAGTCAGTCAGTCATTGTAAGATTTCGACTGATACAGTAAACTGGCTGAAGTACTGTTAAACGCAGCCTAAGTTGCGATGGAGACGAATCAGGTCACTGTGTACATTGGAGCATGAGGAGGCGCATACTAATTAGTACAAATGGTAAAGAAAACAAGCGGGTGACCTACCCCTATTGTAGATAATTTCTGGTCTGACAAATAGGAGAATACCCCATAAAACCTCGGACGAAGAAAAGCCGGGACGGGCAAACGGGAATTACTAAAAATGGAGACCACACTATTAAAACGAAACATGCTAAACTGGGTAGGCACACTTAAAACTACTAAGTAGGTACATTTGGTGAATGTCAGTGGAATTGACAAGACATATTTCAATACAGTTTAAAGATCTCACAACACCGTTTATTAATGTGTCCCAGCATAGTCACTGGAGTTTGGTCACTCTTCATTAGGGCTTTCACAAATAACTTCAACTTCATAGATATAGGTTGAATTTTGTTATATTTATAGAATACCTAAATTCAAAAGAATCTCAAGGCTTAGTATTCTAAGTGTACTGTATATGTTGCTGGAAGTACAGGGCTTCAACAACCCATGCTTGCCATAAAAGGCGACTATGCGTGTCGTAAGAGGCGACTAACGGGATCGGGTGGGCAGGCTCGATTACTTGGTTGACACATGTCATCAGTTCCCAATTGTGCAGATTGATGCTCATGCTGTTGATCACTGGATTGTCTGATCCAAACACGATTATCTACAAACCGCCGCCATATTGTTGGGATATTGCTGAGTGCGACATAAAACTAAACTCACGAAATTAAACTGAATTTTCATTAGAATGTCATCTATTTTTAAACCATATGTTTGCAAAATAAAGAAAACAAGCAAACGAAAATATTTTCGTCCACGAACGAGATTAGTCGAATTAAGACCGGAATGATTTCATTTTTTTTGTCGTGATACTTATAAACACACTTTCATTCATAAATTTACAACCCCCAAGACAATAAAAAAAGCTATGAAAATTTTAAGTGGAAGTCCAGATTCTTGTACTTGTTACACATTAGCAGAATTAAGTCAAAATGAGTTGGAGTTTTGTGCCATGATACATATAAATATATCCTAATTCATTTACAACCCCCAAAACACAGGAAAAGATGTATTTTGAGTAAAAGTAATTATTCTGGCATATTTTAAAAAAAATCTTCCTGAATTCGCAAAATTAAGTCAAAATCAGTTGAATTTTGTACCATGATACTCATAATGGCTCTTTCATTCATTTACATCCTCCAAAACATTACAAAAGATGTATTTGGAGTGAAAAGGAAATATTTTCGCTCATGGGCCCAATGTCTTTCGCCCATGGGCGAGATGTTTTTGAAAATCGGTCTCAATTGGCAGAATTAAGTCCTAATGAGTTGGATTTTGTGCCATGATACTCATAAATATATCCTCCTTCATTTACAACCTCCAAACCACAGGAAAAGATGTATTTTGAGTGAAGGCAAATACTCTCGCCCATGGGCCAAAATGTCTTTCTCCCATGGGCGAGAGTTTTCAAAATTGCTCTCATTTAGAGGAATTAAGTCAAAATGAGTTGAAATTTCTGTCATGATACTCATAAATGTACTTTCATTCATTTACATCCTCCAAATATCGGAAAAGATGGGTTTGGGGTAAAAGGAAATATTCTCGCCCATGGGCCAAAATGTTTTTCGCCCATGGGTGAGATTTTGTTAAATAGCTCTAAATTAACGGAATTAATTCAAAATGGGTTGAATTTTGTGACATGATACTTATGAACATACTTTCATCCATTCACAACCTCCAAAACATGGGAAAAAGTGTATTTTGAGTAAAAGTAAATATTCTCACCCATGGGCCAAATGGTTTTCGCCCATGGGCGAGGCGTTTTGAAAAATCACTCTAAATTAGCCGAATTAAGTCAAAATAAGCTTAATTTCGTGTCAAGACAATAATAAATACACGTTCATTCATTGAAAAGCTGCAAAGCCTGGAAAAAAAGATGTAGTTTCAATGAAATTAATTATTCTCGTCCATGGGCCAATAAGTTTTTCACCCATGGGCGACACTTTTTTAAATCGCTGTCAGTTAGCAGTGTCAAGTCACACCAAGCTGAAATTTGTGTCATGATACTTATCAACATTTTTTCATTCATTTACAACCTCCAAAACATTTATTCTGGATGAAATTAAACACTTTCGCCCATGGGCCTGTCCATGGGCCTACCCATTGGCTACTGTTCGCCCATGGGCGTGCCCATGGGCGAGCGAGTTTAAATTTTGAGTTTTCGAAAAAAAATTTTTTCATTTTTTCATCCTTAGCACACATACATAACAGCTGCCTGTTTAATTTTGCGAAATCCCTTGTGAGAGAGTGGCCACAGTGCTGAGAGTTTCTGGACTTTTGTGAGTCCAGAATTAAATTGTGACGTGTTATTTATAATTTCAAAATATACACATATCCGTAACTTTTGTTTGTCCAGTATATGTTACGACATCGTATAGGTGGGATATTAATGGGTACACAACACACAAACATCTTTGTGGCGAAAGATTATGGGCAGACAGACAAATATATCTGGAAGCAAAACCCTGTGATTGGTATGTGTGGTGACATGTCGACATGGATCTCTGACAGATATTTATTGAATTTACAGTTCGAAATCTTCGATCATGAGTCTCCAAAGTCGTCTCTCTAGGATTTGATTCACTACCGTGTGTGACGTATGTATATATCAGCGTGGAGCCCCTGTTGATCGGTAAATCGAAGGTAAGAGAACGTCCACACTGACAGAATGTTATCCGAGGACAGTAAATATGTTTCCTTCAAGCTGTAAAAAAGTATAATTACCTCATCATATGTCAAGACTTTACTCATTGTCATTTGAAACAACATCCTTTAATTAAAAGTTCACAATTTCTCGACAATAAGTGTCATAACTGTCTTCCAAGAGACAGCGTGTGTGTGTCAGCTGATACCCCGTGGCGGAAAGCTGTTCAAGTTAAACCTAAACATTAACACTAAATACTTTATCGCTATCACTGAACGTCATCATATTGCCAAACTATGCAAACGTTCGTTAGAAAGAGGACCTTATGACTGCGTTTAACAGGGTGAAGTGATGAGATCTGCTCTTCCAAAATAGTAGAGGAACACTGAAAAAGTATACCGTTATTTTATATATATCGGAATCAATCAATGACGATACGATAATAACGAATAATGAGTGCATCATCCCGTCCATTTTCAAACTAAAACGACGACTAAAATAAACACGATCAAGTGTGTGATGCAAGATGACTGTCGAAATTAATGGTCTAAAGTGATTAATCGACCTTCCTGAAAACCGCCAAAACCAAAGAATGCCCTAGCATGTGAATGGGGCCACTGGGTTGTCCACGTGCATCCCATGCGATGTGTTAAGGAGTGATGATAAAGTGAAATGTTGGTGGGTTCATAAGAACGCTATCATTTCCTTTCCACATTAGATCCCCTACTAGCTTTGAAGAGTAAATTAGTGATTCTATCTGTGTGTAAGTGTTGCTGTGAAGACACGGGCAATGAACTATTTAACATAGTAACACAATATAGCCACAGCCGATAAAGTTGCTTATAAAATAAACCATGGTCGTTTCGTCGACCATGAAAATGGATTCACTGCAAAGTATGTCCCGGTTTTCAATTATCTTTATATGCGTAGAGGAGACATGTGAATGGTTGATTGATAACGGTGATGTTAAAGGTGAACTTTACAGACTATACAACGGGAGGTTGATTGTCAAACGATCGAAATCATGACAAAACGTTTCCAACAACTGTTCAGCGAAAGATCCACGTTGCAGATCAGAGGAAAGGTTTTGAATCAATCGCGTAGCTTCAATCGCTCTTTGGTCTTATTAACTTAACTTATTAACTTTGAATATTCATAACGTACGTCAGAATGATTGGGTGTCGTGCAGGTATTATAGATGATGGGTCGGGAATCTAATATATAAAATACAAACTAACACGATGTTTTCTGCCAACAGTCGATTCTGCTCAACCTAGGACGAATAGGATATGAACGAGGTCACGCCCAAAAGCATATTTGTCATTTGTTGTGATCGAGAGAAGAACGTTGTGGTCAGGTTATAGATTTGTTCAACTCTCCTTGCGCTGAGACAGCCGCAAGTTAATGTTAATGTTTGACACTTTCGACTATTGTAGCGCTAAAAGACCGTCCAAAATCTGGTCCCCGCATCAGTACAAGGTAAATATCCTTTCTCAAGAGGACCTCTGTTGTGTCTGTTGTTGATTCCAAACTTTGAAAAACAAACCATATTGTATCACACTCTCGCGTTCATGTGACAGCATTTGGAAGAAATGTGAGATAGTAGGTTTGCTTCGTCCTCTGTTTGGTAGTTGTTGCTTTGACACATTGGACATACGTACCTACCATCTAAGTGCGTTCGCACTAAAGATTGAATACACAAGGTGACTGTTTTACATTTTGTTCCCTGGAGCTGACAACAAAGTATCATTGGCTCGAATGAACTTATTGTCCCACGCATCTGAGGAAACACCGACTATCTTACATACTTGAGTGAGCGTGTGATTTACAAAAAAACATTCTCCTATTTGTAAATAAAAAAAGCCACATGTTCTATTTCAAAAGAAAGGGTTAATTGCTCGAAAGATATGCGTGATGTTTTCATGCCAGGGAAAACAATGATTGTACATTTCGTTGAACGATCTAATATTGTCCTTGAAGAAATAGTTCCTTAACGTCTAAGTACACATACAAGTCCGCAGAGGCATTGCTACCATGAGGAGGCGGACAGGCATTTCGAATAACATTAGGACATCCACTCGGAAAAAGTAAAAGTTGACTTGGGGCCACTAACTAAAATGTCTTTCAAACTCTTCCTGTAATTACCTCCAGAGTCTCGGGCATCAGCTGAACGGTGAATGGTCATGGCTTCCCCAAATCCTTTAATCGCACATGGATCTGTCCCTCGCCATAAATCTGCAGCTCCAACATGAACTCCAGTTTTGAGAAAAGATGTTTTACGGTAAATAGAGAAACGTTTTCCAATTGGACATCAAGCACATTTTATAGTATGTCATTAGACTGGTCTCTGCATTTTAATAGCGACGTAAAATAGTGAAACAAATGAATACGATAGCAATACGAAAAAGTGCTACAGTTGAATTAATTGTGCCGTGGTAAAGCGGATGATTACAACATTTATGAAAGTTGGTTCATATTTCAACAAGGGAACATTTCCAAAATATGCTAGCATGACTAATCACGTTTGCCTTTTTCTGACTTAATGTTTAGTCGTAATAACATATGCACATACAGGTCAGGGAAAACATTGTAATAACCGTGCAACTGAATACTGCAGAGCAAGGTCGTTTTTCAATTCATAGAATTCATGAATGTTGGGATTCAAACGTTAGAGTTAACTGATGTTCATTCTCTACGAGTGGAGAGTGAATAAGGACGAACAATGATATTGTGGTGGTCAGTTAGGATATCTCACACACGACAGTTCAGTGGTCGATGGGGATTTCCATTGCCATCAGCAAGAATATGTATCCTGTGTTTTGATATACCAAATAGAAGCGATAACACCCTGTCCATATCAGGGATCTCTGCTAGAACCAGGGTCGATTGTACAATTGTGTATATCATGAGACTGTATTTTGTTTTAGCAGTAAAATAGCTCTATGGTGTTCTGTGTAAACAAATCGCTCTGGGCTAGACAATCAAGTGATTGACGATCGTCATGCAATACGATGACAGACTATTTAGTTATGATTCACTTTGAAGTAGTGATGGCACCAGGTGTTCGTGAACATATCCTGCCCCAGCGGTGACACCCGCCCACAAGTGACTAAGTCTAGTCACCTGTTCACTTGAAATCATTCAGGAACGAATGCTATAAGTCAAAATTGGGAATTGCATCGAACATCAAATTTGGAACTTTTTCCACATATCAACTATAAAACTTCTTGAAACCTTTTTGAAAGTCTTCATGAAATGTAAGTAAACCATTAGGATTTTGGAATCATACAGCCTTGTCGAAAGCGTTGTCATACAGCCTTGTCGAAAGCGTTGTCATAGAACCTTGTAGAAGTGTTTTGTCACTCTGTATCTTTATGTACAGATCTAAATATGAAACAGTTGAGGCGGGCTCACTTGTCTCCTAAATGTGAGGTTCCTGTTGGTAAATCAAATAATGTATTGTGATTCCCTGTTGAGCTCTTACACGCTTAGTACATAACTGACGTTGGTGAATCTCCAGCCGTCCATCTTGTCAAGCAGTCTTTATCTCGCACCGAATAATAGCGACTAAAATATTCATTAGAGTTTATAACAAATGGTCGATATAGAACTTTATGGATAGTCATTCAATACTTGGAATTTAGATTCAGGGACATTATGCGAAAGTGTATATTTCACGTAATGCGACGTTAGGGATTATTCTTCTGTCACGAAATAGCTGGCGAACTTTACAACACTGTGTCTCTGTGTGAGCGAGTGATGTTTCCTGTCGCAGTATGCTTTCAATAATACATAACTGAACTCCTCGCGGTATTGCGTTCAGTATGTGTCTCCGTGTGACGCGCTGCAGCAACGTGATGAACGTCTGCACTGTCGTCTCTCATGTGTAACCATAATTTGTGTACTCAGGAGTTTTTGAACACATATCAAGTAATCTTTATTCAGGATAGTTGCATGGATAGAGCTCATGCAACTGTGCCCTATATTTAATAATTTTGGTTATACACTTTTGGCTCCTGTATGTGCTTTGCAATACCGATGAGGGTACTTTAGATGTCTGCAAGTTGCAGTTGGTTACAATAAAGAATGTGCACGTTGTATTTTTTTTTATCATGGACAGACACGTTCATCATGGTGCATGGTTAACAAAGACACTCACACGTGCGCACGCACAGGCGGGCATAGAGACACTCGGTCATCTGTTGACACGTAGGCCGGACTCATGACCACAAGGAATTAATTCTAAAAAGTTGGATCTTATTTTTATTTATTTTTTAATTACCTATCTGTGCTATTCATGAATAGTATCCTTTAATTTAGCACAGTATTTTGCAGAAGATGAACAACGGGTTAAGTATGAAAAATGCAAATGAAATCCCATTCTGTATGTAACGTGGCGATTTAAATTAACTATAAATATGCTATATGCTATAAATATACCCCTGAGCGAATCCGGATGTTTATAGCAATTGATTACACTGAAGTATCACAACATTGTTATTGTTCAGAAACATAGCCTAATCTCCATCTTCATCAGTGTTCCATCGTGTTCTCATCCACGCCTTAAACTTCGCAGCTTCTGGGAAATTAGATACTTTTATTTGTAGTTGTTTTGTATCTAAAATTATAGATAACATCAAAGGTATGAGTTTGAAATTAAGAAGATATGTGACTTCAATAAAGCTTCATTGTAGCGAACCTAAAATCATATTCTACTTGGGAACAAGGCGTTGGTCTGGATTGTCTTATTTCCGTTTACATTCAATCCATCTTGTTGTTAGTAGTAGCTGCGTACACCATGTCTGGAGGACATCCGAAGTGATTATATGTTTTCTCTTGGGCCCGAACGATTTCGTCTGTCCAAAGCGACTACTGCAAGATCTGTCTAAGTGATCCCCTGAGAGAAGTATATACGACCTGACGACTGGTCTGTGCGTGTTGGTTGCAAGCAGTGAAACACATCAATCCGAACCTCCACAACCTTGAGGTAAGCTTGCTCACCACTTCCGAGCCTTACAACATCTGTCAGATGCAAATTCTAATCGTATCCAAAGAAACATATTTAGAGCCATAACGAAGGATGGAAAAATATATAGATTATATTTTGGTTATATTCGTATCATAAACCTATTTCCTCTAGTTTATAGTCTAATAATTACATGCGACATCTGCTTGACTAACAAAACAGTTGTTTTGTGAATAAACCGAGATATTTTAGGCCAGGCCGACTAATGTTTCTTGGTTCCTTGATAACCACATTACTGCACCGATCGATGTCCTTAATTTCCTTCTACTGTCCAAATTGGTTTTGGTGCTCATGATTACCTACACGGTGTTTTTAACCTATCATGATTATATATTGTTAAAGAACTGACTGCACTATACAGCTGGTTTGATGGAGTTCTAACGTAAAAATATTTTACGCACTTTGGGTAAATGAATTATCGGAACACATCTGGCCTTTAAACTGACTTTGATTGAGTGCGTTGAGGGTTAAGATCAACACTTAGCTTTCTGTATAACGTTAGCATCAATTTGTATTTCTGTACACCTTTAGTATCAATGGCTTGGATATTATATATATATATATATCTGTGTGTGTGTGTGTGTGTGTGTGTGTGTGTGTGTGTGTAAATAAACACATAACATATAGATAGATATAGATGTATATGAGTCTTTCGTCATGAATAGTTCCTACTCATGGCCTATAAATCACACTAAACCCATAGATGGCTCGGGGAACTGGTGAAATATGGTCGATCTGAGAGCCAGCTCATGTTGGGAGACACTTAATCGAATTTATGGCAAGGCACATTTGGCACTTTGGCACCAACATGCGTTTCTGTTACACTGAGACTGCTGATGTATTGCTGTTTACGAGGTTCAGCAAGTTTGAACTTACAGGAGTCAGACGTGCTGAGTTGCAACAGCATTTCAATCAACCCACTAGTCAACCAGACCTGTTTGTTGTGTGAAATGATATGTTGCTGTAACCAACCGAGGTCTTGCTGACAGCAAACGCTTTGTTGTAGAGAAATGGCATCTTGCTGTAATCAACTTAAGGCTTGCTTACAACAGACTCTTTGTTGTACGAAATGACGCCTTGCTAAAACCAATGAATTCTTGCTGACAACAGACTATTTGTTGTAGCGAAATAAAACCTTGCCGTAACCAACTGAAGTATTGCTGACAGACGTTTTTCCTTGTATTCAAATTACACCTTGCTGTAACCATCTAAAGTCTTGCTGACTAAGCGAAATGATGCTTTGCTGTATCATCACTGCAACCCGTGTAAATGAGTCAGCGATGACACAGCGAGAACGTTAAGTTGGATTGAACATTGATGCGAACTGTGACGTCAAGGTTTGTGTCACAAATGTAAGCATGATAATGTGCATTATTAACTGAGTAAACTAAACTTGCAGCTACAATTCTATCCTTTATAAGAACCAGGTTCAACAACTAGTGACAACTAATATCAGTCCGGTATGCATGCTGTTTCTAATGTATATATCGGATGTAAGGACATCATCACTCAGATACATGACAGGTACATGGAGCAGTTGTACACCAAAGCGTAAGTTTCCAGCAACACACGTATTTTCACGGCTTACAGGTATCTACGTTTTGCTCCTCCCATGGGTCATGTATACGTCCAAAGCAATTTCGTACACGCCCACAGTCTGGTGTGGCAGTGGGTGTCAAAGTAGGGTCATGTGAGGACAACCGTTGTCGACTGTCCTTGAATCTGAAGAACGCCTCCCAGATGGGTGCCTCTATCAACACTGCACCCACGTCAGACCATGTTACACTAGTACCTCCCTAGCTACTTCAAAAAAAAAATTCCAACAAAAAACAAGTGTGCATACACTATTGAATATGTACATATCGCCACAACATACACAACAACATACTGATTCCCAAGACTTTACTTTACGCGCCATGATGTCCCAGGAATTGCCTTTCAATGGGATTAACGCGATCTCCAACAGTATCGTAACTGGCCACTTCAAATAAACATCAACAGGATTTAATGACCAGGCATGGATGTCTAGAACATGATCAGCGAACGTGTACACCCACCCCGAAGCTCGCTTGAGGGGGTAGCCATACTGGACCAGGAGAGAAGTGGGGTGGACAAGGCACACTCGAATTTCAAGTTGGACGTTGACCAAGACAACGTCACATTCTCGGCACAATTGTTGACCACATGGCATGTCAAATTAGCGGCCGTATTACGTGCCTCTGTTGTATATTTTCACCGTTACAATCCACTGTTATATTGCACATATTCCTTCAGGTTTCTTTATCTATCCGTTAGCATTACTATGTGTATGTCTGTAGCTATCCGTTATTTTCAAGTCTGATTTGCCAGTGTATAAATCACACAAGTATAAAATCACACAAACGAAAGTACACGACTCAATGAGTCCATCGAAGCGCAGGCTCTCCTCGCATACACTGCATATAACTCGATTTTCTGGAGATGTTTTTCACTAGCGTGTTTGGGGTATAAAAATCGCTGTTATGAACATGGTATTAGAATCGACATCTTATCATTTGTTACAGTCGAATTTTGAGACAGCCCTATGCTCATCTCAGTGTAAGGCTGTACCCTATAGAACGGTCTGGTCCTCACCGTTAAATATCGATAATAAGCAATGTTTAGAGTAATCATGGATAAATTTATAACTTTGTCCCCGTTAGATACTGTTTTTATCGAACTCATGCCTCCAAAACGTATCTAACTAGCTTTCGTTTAACAGATACGTTTTGAAGTACATATCTCGTAATGAAAACAGTATCTAATGGTGACGAATTTCGTGAGAAATGTTGATGATGGAAAAACCCCGTAATCCCGGCCCAAACCATCATTGAATAAGAAATATATTCGGATTTTCTATGTCTTCAAATCTTAAATTTGGTTACACTAGTGGTTGTTGTTTCCTCCAGTGACAACTGTCCAAGAATCTTGCCTTTCAGTCGAGGCAACAGATTCTCCACGTTTTTTGCCTACGTAACCCGAAACTTTTGTTGATATATCAAAACGGCCAAACGTTGTAGAAATCGGCAACACTACTCGCCAAGGTCCTCGCTATATATAGGGAATGTAAATACATTCGATATATATCGTATTCATGTTTCGAAGGTGGGCGGTTTGTCCGGATCCAGTTATGACGTGGTGTCATATCTAGTGTTAAAGTAGACATCGCGTTTAAATGAACATTTTGTGATTTCAGGACTCTCCATGTCAAGGATGTCTTTACGGTCTCATGTTCTTTGTGTGGGCGAACTGTCACGTGCCCAGGGTATCTATAAAAATACTTTAAGCATAACGTTGGAATATTTTAAAGTTGGAATATCTTTTTGCATTATTTGGGGATATTTGATTATATTTAGAGCTGCTGGTTTTACAGCACTGTGGCTTTGTGAGTGTTGTTGTGTTATTGTGTAGACAATGAATATATACCCTTAACAAAATTAGGGGAACCTGAACTTTCAATATGGATAGGAAGTGTAAACGTTGAGAAACGTTTCAAGTACAGCCATCTTATTAAGGCACCACCAATTCCCTCTATTACCATCCCTAAACACAAGGCATGATATGCACGTGCACAACGCAATAGCCCCATACACATGCATGGGGTCCCATTCTTGATTTTGAAGATTTTTCAAGAAGGTCGAGAAATCACTTACGACATTAATTTTGACAGTCATCTTGTATCCCACATGTGTTAGTATTTGTTTCTAGTCGTTTGTTTTAAAATGAAAATCGTACGCATGCAAATTACATGCCATACACCATTCATCTTTCAAAAGCGACTACATTCCAAATAACTACAGTTGTAAGGAAGTGCAAATGGTGATGCTCTCTTAAAACATTAAATATTATATCAACAATGATTGACAAATCGCCTAAATAGTTGGGGTTTTTTAATCACAAGTAAAAAAACTGAAGTTCCCCTACTTTTTGAAGAGTATATATTTGATATTCATGCGTGTATTAATGCCTTCTCTTAAAAGTGTGTTAACAGGTTTTTACGCCACTTTTAGTAATATTCCAGCAATATTCCAGCAATATTCCAGCAATATCTGGGCATCACACATTGTGCCCAGGTGGGGAATCGAACCCGAACGAGCGAACGTTTAAACCACTAGGCGCAAACCCCACTGCCATTTATGTCTTCGCAACGAATGCAGTGAATACAGACGCGGTGTCAGAACGTGCTCTGGTGTGTGCTCTGTACAGGAGATGTTGTGACAAAATGTGATAATGACACAGCTGTTGTTGGTCAGTCGGGACAGAATCGTGGTCATCAGGGAACTGCAACGGGCAAGGTAGACAGACAGCATATAAGCTGGCGGGTCGATTCATAAACAGAAAACCTAAACAGACTCCCTAAGAAAGACGATGCTGGTGGCTAACGCTAGTCTTCAGGAAGACACAGACACAGTCAATACAGGACACACAGACAAAAACCCAGATAGGCTATTTCCACATAGGACGTGCAGACAAAATAAACTACAGACAACATAAGCAAAACACAAAGCACACAAAACAAGACACAAAACCGCACACATAACACATTCACATCGCACACAGAATACACTGACAACAAAAGCCTGACTGGTTACATACACATAAAACTACAAATAGTGTACATTTAGACACACACAAAAAAACACAGAAGGCGTACACAGAAAAACCCAAACATGACAAACAGACACTAAACCCTAGACAGGACACACAAACCCCCAGACTTGACACAAAGAGACAAAACTCACAAAGGACACATAGACACAAGACACCTGTTAAGTACGACATTCTGGTTATGTCCATGGTGAGTGAGTGAGTGAATGAGTTTAGTTTTACGCCGCAGTCAACAATATTACAACTACGTGTACATGGCAACTAGCATGATCGTCGATCAGCGCAAATGGGAACCGATGCCATGTGCCAAACAAGTCAGCTACCCTGACCACCCGATCCCGTTAGTCGCCTCCTAAGACAACCTATTCTACTCCGGATCTTCACGGGTCGCAGGACTGAAGAATTGACAACACACAGACAGTAAACCTATACGCATGGTGGTAAGTTTGTGTCATGGAGAAAAAGTGTTCCATTACCTCGTTAATGTTTGATGGGTTCATGTGACCAATATCCTAGTCTCTGCGGGCAGAACAGCCGGAACTGTTGTGGAAATGAATCAGGAATTGGTTCCTGAAAGACCCAGGAACGTTTTTTCATAATAAACCATGGCCTGGCAATTTGTGTATCTCATTTACCTTTCATGTGGTCACAAAACAAGTTGAATGAACAATTATAACTTCCTTCCGTTCAGATCAGTGAGACAGATATCTCGACCTCTTGGTTTGACCTACCACCAACAGAAACATTTCAGTATCTTTTATGTGAACCTTGACGAGCAATGTTTCAAATCATTCAACAGGGAAACGAATGGCGTGTTCAAAGTTCGATGATTAATAAAAATCAAATATGTCCTCAATGTTTCTGTTTGTTGCATATTCTAGGAAATAATTGTAAATACCAAAGCCAAAACGGACCAAAATGTATATATATATGTTAAAGGCTGTTAGCTTGCTGAGTACAGGGTTTTGGAGAGATCACTGTATTGACCTGAAACTGTACTTAAACACATTTAGATTGAAAGTAGATGAACATTCTTCAGTAAATACAGCAATTACCGTTATCGGTGGTAATATTGACAATATTCTATTTATGTTTATCGCATTAGGGCCCAACTGCGTTTTATCTGGCGGTAACGAGAATCCCTTGATAAGATCACCTTAGGTAGGATTTTAGATACTAGAAGTATTAAGCAAACATGTTGTCCTGCGAGGGTGGTTATTTTGAACGCCTTTGAAATTAGAGAAGGAACTCAATTAGTGAAAATAACTTATTTAGTCATTCACATGGAATCTGCAATCCTAACTTTAGAACGAAAAATAGTTTTCAGTAGATAATTTTACGATGTACGGTTTACTATTTATGGCTACGAAGCGGAACCTGTAAGTAAGATCTCGTCTTTACTGAAGTTGATATTTGCAATAATATTTATCATAACTGATGGACTCTGTGTCATGTCGGCATTTTGAGGCTAAAACTGATCCACAGCACCGAATGTTCATCGTGGGAGCCGACTTAAAGCAACTCGGTAAGCTAGCACATCCCTACCGCGTGGGCAGTTGTTCATACTATCAATCACGTGCATGACTTGAGATTAGTCTATTGCTCAGTGCGGAGTTACATATAATTTGTACATCAGTTTACAGGTGTCTCGTATTTGTATCTGATAATCAAATTTATACAACTGAGAAAAATACACTTTCAGTTATCATGTAAGAGTGATAAAGAACCATTCACAAAATACAAGATATTGTATATCACCCGTAAAGATCCGGGTAAGAACTGATCTTCACTAACTCATCCTTGTCATAAGAGGCGACTAGCGAGATCAGGTGATCAAGTTCTCTGACTTTTTTTAGTTATATCCTCGTATCCCAGCTGCGAGGATCAATACTCATGCTGTTGATCACTGTCTGGTCCACACTCGATTATTTACAGGCCGCTCGAATATATAGCTGGAATATGTAGTGCTGAGTGGGGAGTAAAACTAAAGGTCACTGTTAAGGATGTCATCTGATTCTGTTAGATTTCCATTTCCCGTATTGGTGTTTATATGTCAGTTGTTTGGTTGCATATAGGAGAGAGGACATCACGAACTGATGTTTTGAATAATAATAGTCAAAGGATTAAGTCCCTTCGCTGATTTATTCGTCTCCATTGGAAATGAAAGAGACCGGTGCAAACTATCCATCTGTCTGATTTCAATTACAAATTCGACATTTCCTTAAGAAACACTTAGAAAAAACACTATTTTGTGTAAAGGACATTTCGAAAAGTGAGACAAATTGGTGTCTGTGCGCTTAACGGTGTTTACTATATACAGAGTCCAAACAGAAACTTCACAAAATGTAATTTATAAAAATAATGAATAATGTTTCTCTGATGATACATCTATGTATCCGAAATAGGATCCCTATCTTTCGACTCTAGAAAAAACGTTAGCAAAACCTACTCAAACCCATCCTCTCTTCGTGCAAATGACGTTAGTGTCAAATCAGGTTTTGCACGTGCAGTCGATCACATGATCTTCTCATTGAAGTTTTCTTCATTTGCACGTGTTTGCATTGGCCTCAAGAATTGAAAGAACACTTTTAAACCAGTTTTAACTGTACTTTAAATGCCACGATTGTCAAATGTGCAACGTGGACGTTCCGTTGGCATGGTGCAAGCGGGAAGATCATTTACTGACGTCGCAAGAGCAATGGGATGCAGCCGTCGTATTGTGTATGACTTGCGAGGTCGTCTACTACAAACTGGCACCACTTCTGATCGCCCAATGGCGGGTCGTCCACGTGTGAGGTCACGAACAGTAGACCGTCAAATCGTCCTACATCACCTACGCAACAGATTTCTGCCGGCTACTCGAACCAGGGCTGAGATGTTTAGAAGTCGACTGTCCCCACAGACCATTCGAAAGGGGTTGCGGGCTGCCAATCTCCATTCTCCACGTCCATATCGTGGGCCAATATCGACGCCATTTCATCAACGTCAACGTCTGCTGTGGGCCCAACGTCACCTCCGATGGGCCCAAAGAGACTGGAATCGAGTCACCTTTAGCGATGAATCCAGGTTTACCCTCAGAATCTCGGACGCCACGCATAGAGTCTGGAGACCGCGTCGTGAACGGTATGCCCAATGTTGTGTACAGGAAGTGGACAGATTCGGGGGCGGAAGTTGCGTGGGTGTGGGGTGCATTCTGTGGCAACAACTGTTCTCGACTTCTGGTCATCCGTGGAAACCCCACAGCTGCTGCTTACCGCGACCAGGTGCTCACCCCTGAACTCGGTCCTTTCATGGCGAGTTATGGCCCATGTCTACAGTTCCAGCCGGACATGGACTGACTATCAAGGTCCCCTGACCTTAATCCAATACAGCACATGTGGAATGCACTTGGGAGAAGGCTTCGTGGTCTTAGGAACTAACCTCAGAATTTGCTGGAACTTGGCGCTGCCTTGCAAGAGCAATGGCGTAGAATCCCCAACCACGTGTTCCCAAGCATCAGGCAGTCGATGAGGAGACGGTGTTTGGCTGTTGTGAACGCCATACACAATACTGAACTGAGACATTTCGATTTTTTTATTCTTGTGACTTGACATTCTGTATACCTATGTTTTGGAACGGCGGTGTAGCCTAATGGAACTGATTGTGGCACTGTCAGTGTATCGAGTACATCACACAGATCTCAGCAATGAAATAATAACAATTTAACCATCTTACCTTCTCTTGTTCCTTTATAGTGCCCTGAAGAAAGAATGTGAAGTTTCTTGTTTGACTCAGTATATCCTCTAATGGGAAACACGTGTTTTCTTCATGATTGTGAGATTATTTTCATATTCTCACGAACAGTTTGTCGATGCTCATGGGTCAGTACGCATAGAATTATCGACAATTGTTTTAGAAGAGACGCAAATTGCAAATTTAATGGCTTACATGTACATGTAGGATGCGATCGAACTTTATTTTCTCAGTATCGAAGCGTTTACATGTCACGCCGAAGACCTAGGTTCGACTCCCCACTTGATATATAACAATAACCACAAATACAAAATACATACAATTGGGGAACATTTCCCCACATTGACCAGAATGAGAGCTCAACGTGTTCAAGAAAGCCCATGCAAGACTATCATATGTGACACGTGTAGATTACTGCAGTCTGTCATAGAGACTCTGCAACAAACATATCCAAGAAAGCCCATGCAAGACTATGAGCCTGAAACAAACATATCCAAGAAAGCCCATGCAAGACTAAAATATGACACCTGTAGATTACGGGAGTTTCTCAAAATGAAAAAAGTCGTTGGAGTCCTCTTCATTATATTATAGGACTATAAGGGGGGAGAGTGGGATGTGGGCGTGGTTTATCCTTACTTTAATGTAACTTACCAGAGGATGTGCAGGTAATGTGGTTCAGTTAAGGTTGCTGAGCGAGGATATTTTAATAATGTTCTACGAAATCAAACATCTTTCACCTTGTTTAGATAGAAAGTCCCATAAATCTCTGTTGACTTGTCTAAAAGATTTATCATTGCACATAAGCAATAAATGCAGTCGGCTCTTCTCATTATTTACATCAGGATATATAAGAAGACGTACTACCTCTCGTAGTGATGATATTGTGTTATGTAAACACTGTTAAAGTATTGAGGGTGAAATTTATATTGCCTATATTTGTAAACGCTATTAGGATATGCGTCAGTAATTCATTCCGAAAACGGTCAATGGATATTACTGTTCTCTCCACAGCATATGTACATCATCAGACATTAATACCATAGATCAAGTTTTGACTTGACAATGTATGAAAGTGGGTGACTTTAAAGGGGAATTTATGCGACGGAATGTGTAAAGTTCGAATTGAAAGTTTCGACGAAAAACTCTCTCGTTGCTGTAAACAAAACGCTACTTGTGTTACTGAAAAAAACCCATTTTATTTTACGTCGCGCGATATAAACATAAACGAAACCGTTTCAGAAGACAAACAAAATTCTCAACCCACGTCGTCTATATGTAGGCGTTGTAACTGAAATATCAGATAAGGCATAGCTCCCTTACGCTTACTGTTCTGTTTAGCCAACACTATTTGAAAGGTCGTTCTTTCCAGTCTCTAAGGTTTTGAAGATAGGGTGAGAAGTCATCAGTTCTTGACGTCGGAGTCAGCTGACACATGGGAAATTCCAGTGTCTGGAAAGGATCATTGACCCCTACATTTGGGATACAATTGAATACAAGATAATTCGCCTTGTCTCCAGCCAAGTCCCCTGTATGCTAACCCGTAGATGTAATTGTTAAGCTTTTGTTTCTCGTGATTCAACATCGTCGTGCTCTCCATATGTCTAATAATTTGCGGTGTTCATTATAAATAGGTATCAACTGCCGGTCACAAGAATGTATACACTCGTAAATTAAATTCAACAAGAAATATCACGAACACTACAAATACGTTACTAGGCGAAACAGAAACAGTGACCCAAATTCCGGCAATCTTCAGGTCCAAAAAACATATAAATTAAAGTTGACCATTGAATGACCATATCTTATTTGTTTTATTTTATACCCTCATCAAACACATACTATGACGTCATGGAAGAAACAGAGGAAGAGGAGAAATTAAAGGAAAATGTGACGAATTAATCCATTCCTGTGTCATATATGTATACTTTTTCTCATAAGCATTGGCCTTGACTAGTATTCGTAAAATGGAATACCCCCTAATTTTATTTGGCATATGTTTTGTTACCAGTTGTTAACAAATTTCCCCTCCACTTTGAGAATGTGTAAACGGATATCTAAAGTCATAATTTATCACATTTAGTTTATCTTCACAATAACGCGGTCAGTGTGGTATGTGATTATCGGAGTTAGTCTATAAATCACCGTGGTGCTTGACATTAAGCAGTCGATTGATTGTATGTCTGAATCAGTTTAGAAAGGCCAGTGCTCCTGCTACGATCAGTCTGTCTCACAGTCCTTGAACCGCAATTTTCCCCCTCAATCCAGATCCTTCTGATAAGCACTAAATGCTAGTCTAGATTTAAGCAAGTCTAGATTTAATCGGGTTAGGTTTGAGTCTCCCATTTCACTGGTGCTTCTTTTCAATTTAACAGGTCATATTTGATTCAAAAATATATAGTCAGAGACTAAGCGATAGTCTACAACTAGAGCAAGCTTTCCTTTTGACCAAAGTCGTCTGCGTGTAAACAATACACCATACTGGGTTACCTTGTTACCTCGTGGTTCATTATGCAAAATACCCCACACCTTAACTTATTTGTAAGACATTGGTGCTGCTTTGTGATCAGCTGATCGCTTTGTTACACTTTCGTTAAACTTTATAACGTTTTCTTGTCGCTATATAAAAGAACTTAACTAAGGTTCGACCACGAGTCATTCACAGCACACTATGGCCGGTACTGCTACATGTATTTCCTTCTCAAGGGAGAGTGTCAAGACCAAATCTTTATACCAAATTTAGAGCAAAGTCTGCATGACAAACATCCCATCCAAGAACACATTTTTTGCGTAAGACGTAACACTGACATTTATCCGATTAGTTAAGACGTGGGACATGGGGCAACCAGGTGGTTGAAGAGTTCGTTCGAATCCCACATGAATAGAACGTGCAAAGCCAATTTCTGGTGTCCCCTGACGCGATGTTGATGGAATATTGCTAACAGCAGCGTAACACTAAACTCACTCACTAGTTCACACGTACCTAACACATACGCGCCATGCACGTACGTATGAACCAAATTCAACACTGGTAAAGGAGGTCGATATTCTCTGTGGATCAATTCTGTCAATCATTTCTTGTTTTCCGCAAGAAATCTTATTTCTTTTCATGTGCCAGCATGTCAGGTATGCAATACAATACAATGCAATGCACATTGATGGAGCGTCTTCGGGCTATTCACATACTGGAAAGCGACAGAAGCCGGTATGCTGTGGCCAAAGTGTTCAGTGTTCCTCAGTGTGTGATTAACACGTAGTCTGTAGCAAACTAAAATATTGACGATCGATTGATTTCAAACGAGAGTCAATGAAATGAAGCTCAAACTTTTGTCTGGCTACTGGATTAAGGATTGAATGCCAGGCGGTTAGTAAGTGTCTACAGCTTCACTGATTTCCGTTCCTTTTCCAAAAAGAATATGAGAGGTTAAAACCAGCAGGTGTTAATGGTGTTCACAGCTGGGGTAATTGTTGCTGGTCACGTGTCATGTATTCGTGTAATGTGACTCGAGATCCACGTAGAACTTCATTAAGAAAGATGGTCGAGTGCGGCGACGTCAAAATTAACGTCAGACCTATGTACACCTGATTCCTCATCGCACATATGGCGGTGGATCAGTTGCGATGTGTGGTGACATCACGCAGATTAAGTGTCGATCTCGCCACAGAAAGACGGTCAATGAACAGTAGTGTCGGAACAACATGCCGACACCCTGTGTAGTCCTGTGTGCAAGGCGAGAAGGCGTCATGTCTTTCAGAGCAACAAGTTCTCAGTGTAGATTCGTCAATGCACACCTCCAGCAGCACTACTTGTCCCAAATACCATTGTCAGTAACAAGCCCACATCGTCATGGTCATAAGCCACAGGCCACCTTGAAGTTCGTCCGAAAGACCTATGAAAGACCTATGCGCAGTATGGCACAGAGAATAGATGTTTCATAAATAGTAGTGGTATTATGGACCTTTGAATCTACTATAGTTGGTGCGCGGTTTGGTAGCCAACTGGTTAAAGCGTTCACTCGTCGCATCAAAGGCCCTGTTTGGATCCCCTACTTGGATTCAGTGTACGAATCCATGTATGGTAAAATTGCTGGAATTCTGCAAGTGCGGCGTAAACATTTATTCACTCAGTCTAACTCTTCGGTGGTCAAAGTGGTCATCTTCTGTAATTCTTTAGTACTAAAACCTTAACCAGTTCAGACAATGACCTACTCTTCAGTTGATCCGATTTTTCTCGTGTGAAAGTGAAAAGAGACACTACGAAAAACTATGGTTACGCTGAATTCCAATTCCTTGTTTCATAAGAAAAGGGTATTTACAAATAAATTTTAATTCTAAAGTTTTAACAAATCGTATTTGTATATTACAACGTATATATACAACGTGTTTGCAAGGATTAGGAGCGTATTAGATGTATTAGATAACACAGACTGACATCCGTACATCCAACTGAATGAGTTGGTCTCAAAATTCTGGATTGGTTATGGTACTAAGTTGCGCAATAGTGCTGAACCCAGTCAGCAGGAAACGAGACTGCTGCCTAACGAATGTTTTGACTTGGGTCGTAATGAATTCTTTTTAACATAAAACTGTTTCTAGGAAGAAATATCTAACAACCTCGGAAGCGTTGTCACAGTAGCTCTATTTTTCTGGAGAGTTTTTCTTGATAATCATTTAGACATCCTTCCACATGTCGAAGTCATTGATTTATCCTGGTGTTTCTGCTCAAAAACAACAAGACACATCACTACAGAAAATGACTTTCCAGTCGAAAAACAATCTGGAATCCTTCTGGCCATGTCTGGATATTTTTTCGAAGTTCTTTGTGAGATGGAAAAAAATGAAACGGGTGTTTGTTTGGTTTTACGGCTGAATTTGTTGTGGCCTTTAAGAATACGTACGGCTTTATACACTGGAAATAAGTCAAACGCCCGCAGCCTTCCCTCCTTTTGTGATGCATCTCGAATTATTCACATGACGAAGCCAATCACACATTAACCAGGGAAATGACAAGGTATTGATACATCAAGATATATGAAATGTGAACTCTTCCTAAAACAAAAACAAAAGTGCCCAAGGTTTTACGTCCGGTTAGAGCGATGAACTGATATATCGTTATCTATAATCACATGCTTAATTTGACTTTCCCTTCGTCAGCGTAGCCTTAGAGATGGTGTTTCGCGATATTCCTTTTGATGAGAATACGAACCTTTTTGACACGGAATTAAAGTATGGTCCCTGTAACACGACGTATTGCCCCCAAAGAAACGCTTCGGCAGCAACATTTGGAAAACAACACGATTTCATCCCATCGCAACAAGACTGTGTGTGAACTCTTGCTCTATGTAGTTGACAGTAATCACATCGAAGGCTTAAAATAACGTTTTGTCTACATCTGGCATGACTCGTTAAATGTTTAATGTGACACACGGGAAGATTCGAATGCATTGAAATAAGAGATACTAAAAGGGCATATTTACGTATTTATATTCCATTGTATGGTAATAGCCTGTGATAATACGATCGACTTTATCTATACATGTTACATCCATTTTTGAATATTGAAACATTTAGAAGTGTTAAATTTAATTGTTTCCTTACAAACTATCGGTCAGGCGTTACTTGTGCCAAAGTTTCATACCGTACGTTTTCGAAAACATCGCACCATTCCCATAATCGGAAGAACAGACTTACGATTCTGATTATATTAAAAACAAGTGTTATGAATCACATCATATAGTAATGATGTCGGGAGTTCGCTACAAGGTGAAAATCCCGTAACCGTCACGAACACATACAGTGTCATGTAAAGAGTTCACCTGGAAGACTGAGATATATGGCACAAGTCATTCACCTGGACGACTGGTACATATGGTACGTCTTTGACCTGGAAGACTGGGATATATTGTACAAGTCATTCACCTGGAAGACTGGGACATATGGTACAAGTCATTCACCTGGAAGACTGGTACATATGGTACAAGTCATTCAACTGGAAGACTGGTACATATGGTACAAGTCATTCAACTGGAAGACTGGGATATATGGTACAAGTCATTCGCCTGGAAGACTGGGATATATGGTACAAGTCATTCAACTGGAAGACTGGTACATATGGTACAAGTCATTCAACTGGAAGACTGGTACATATGGTACAAGTCATTCAACTGGAAGACTGTGGTATTTGGTGCAAGTTATTCAACTGGAAGACTGGGATATATGGTACAAGTCATTCAACTGGAAGACTGGGATATATGGTACAAGTCATTCAACTGGAAGACTGGGATATATGGTACAAGTCATTCAACTGGAAGACTGGGATATATGGTACAAGTCATTCAACTGGAAGACTGGTACATATGGTACAAGTCATTCAACTGGAAGACTGTGGTATTTGGTGCAAGTTATTCACCTGGAAGACTGAGATATATGGCACAAGTCATTAACCTGGACGACTGGTACATATGGTACAAGTCATTCAACTGGAAGACTGGTACATATGGTACAAGTCATTCAACTGGAAGACTGGGATATATGGTACAAGTCATTCACCCGGAAAACTGGGACATATGGTACAAGTCATTCAACTGGAAGACTGGTACATATGGTACAAGTCATTCACCTGGAAGACTGGTACATATGGTACAAGTCATTCAACTGGAAGACTGGTACATATGGTACAAGTTATTCACCTGGAAGACTGGGATATATGGTACGAGTCATTCAACTGGAAGACTGGTACATATGGTACAAGTCATTCAACTGGAAGACTGGTACATATGGTACAAGTCATTCACCTGGAAGACTGGTACATATGGTACAAGTCATTCAACTGGAAGACTGTGGTATTAGGTGCAAGTTATTCACCTGGAAGACTGGGATATACGGTACGAGTCATTCAACTGGAAGACTGGTACATATGGTACAAGTCATTCAACTGGAAGACTGGTACATATGGTACAAGTCATTCAACTGGAAGACTGGTACATATGGTACAAGTCATTCAACTGGAAGACTGGTACATATGGTACAAGTCATTCAACTGGAAGACTGGTACATATGGTACAAGTCATTCACCTGGAAGACTGGTACATATGGTACAAGTCATTCAACTGGAAGACTGGTACATATGGTACAAGTTATTCACCTGGAAGACTGGGATATATGGTACGAGTCATTCAACTGGAAGACTGGTACATATGGTACAAGTCATTCAACTGGAAGACTGGTACATATGGTACAAGTCATTCAACTGGAAGACTGGTACATATGGTACAAGTCATTCAACTGGAAGACTGTGGTATTTGGTGCAAGTTATTCACCTGGAAGACTGGGATATATGGTACGAGTCATTCAACTGGAAGACTGGTACATATGGTACAAGTCATTCAACTGGAAGACTGTGGTATTTGGTACAAGTCATTCAACTGGAAGACTGGTACATATGGTACAAGTCATTCAACTGGAAGACTGGTACATATGGTACAAGTCATTCAACTGGAAGACTGTGGTATTTGGTGCAAGTTATTCACCTGGAAGACTGGGATATATGGTACGAGTCATTCAACTGGAAGACTGGTACATATGGTACAAGTCATTCAACTGGAAGACTGGTACATATGGTACAAGTCATTCAACTGGAAGACTGGGATATATGGTACAAGTCATTCACCTGGAAAACTGGGATATATGGTACAAGTCATTCAACTGGAAGACTGGTACATATGGTACAAGTCATTCACCTGGAAGACTGGTACATATGGTACAAGTCATTCAACTGGAAGACTGGTACATATGGTACAAGTTATTCACCTGGAAGACTGGGATATATGGTACGAGTCATTCAACTGGAAGACTGGTACATATGGTACAAGTCATTCACCTGGAAGACTGGTACATATGGTACAAGTCATTCAACTGGAAGACTGGTACATATGGTACAAGTTATTCACCTGGAAGACTGGGATATATGGTACGAGTCATTCAACTGGAAGACTGGTACATATGGTACAAGTCATTCAACTGGAAGACTGGTACATATGGTACAAGTCATTCAACTGGAAGACTGGGATATATGGTACAAGTCATTCGCCTGGAAGACTGGGATATATGGCACAAGTCATTCACCTGGAAGACTGTGCTGTTTGGTGCAAGTTATTCACCTGGAAGACTGGGATATATGGCACAAGTCATTAAACTGGAAGACTGGTACATATGGTACAAGTCATTCAACTGGAAGACTGGTACATATGGTACAAGTCATTCAACTGGAAGACTGGGATATATGGTACAAGTCATTCACCTGGAAGACTGTGCTGTTTGGTGCAAGTTATTCACCTGGAAGACTGGGATATATGGTACAAGTCATTCAACTGGAAGACTGGTACATATGGTACAAGTCATTCACCTGGAAAACTGGGACATATGGTACAAGTCATTCAACTGGAAGACTGTGGTATTTGGTGCAAGTTATTCACCTGGAAGACTGGGACATATGGTACAAGTCATTCAACTGGAAGACTGTGGTATTTGGTGCAAGTTATTCACCTGGAAGACTGGGACATATGGTACAAGTCATTCAACTGGAAGACTGGGATATATGGTACAAGTCATTCGCCTGGAAGACTGGGATATATGGCACAAGTCATTCACCTGGAAGACTGTGCTGTTTGGTGCAAGTTATTCACCTAGAAGACTGGGATGTATGGCACAAGTCATTAAACTGGAAGACTGGTACATATGGTACAAGTCATTCAACTGGAAGACTGGTACATATGGTACAAGTTATTCACCTGGAAGACTGGGATATATGGTACGAGTCATTCAACTGGAAGACTGGTACATATGGTACAAGTCATTCAACTGGAAGACTGGTACATATGGTACAAGTCATTCAACTGGAAGACTGGGATATATGGTACAAGTCATTCGCCTGGAAGACTGGGATATATGGCACAAGTCATTCACCTGGAAGACTGTGCTGTTTGGTGCAAGTTATTCACCTGGAAGACTGGGATATATGGCACAAGTCATTAAACTGGAAGACTGGTACATATGGTACAAGTCATTCAACTGGAAGACTGGTACATATGGTACAAGTCATTCAACTGGAAGACTGGGATATATGGTACAAGTCATTCACCTGGAAGACTGTGCTGTTTGGTGCAAGTTATTCACCTGGAAGACTGGGATATATGGTACAAGTCATTCAACTGGAAGACTGGTACATATGGTACAAGTCATTCACCTGGAAAACTGGGACATATGGTACAAGTCATTCAACTGGAAGACTGTGGTATTTGGTGCAAGTTATTCACCTGGAAGACTGGGACATATGGTACAAGTCATTCAACTGGAAGACTGTGGTATTTGGTGCAAGTTATTCACCTGGAAGACTGGGACATATGGTACAAGTCATTCAACTGGAAGACTGGGATATATGGTACAAGTCATTCGCCTGGAAGACTGGGATATATGGCACAAGTCATTCACCTGGAAGACTGTGCTGTTTGGTGCAAGTTATTCACCTAGAAGACTGGGATGTATGGCACAAGTCATTAAACTGGAAGACTGGTACATATGGTACAAGTCATTCAACTGGAAGACTGGTACATATGGTACAAGTCATTCAACTGGAAGACTGGGATATATGGTACAAGTCATTCACCTGGAAGACTGGGATATATGGTACAAGTCATTCACCTGGAAGACTGTGCTGTTTGGTGCAAGTTATTCACCTGGAAGACTGGGATATATGGTACAAGTCATTCAACTGGAAGACTGGTACATATGGTACAAGTCATTCACCTGGAAAACTGGGACATATGGTACAAGTCATTCAACTGGAAGACTGTGGTATTTGGTGCAAGTTATTCACCTGGAAGACTGGGACATATGGTACAAGTCATTCAACTGGAAGACTGTGGTATTTGGTGCAAGTTATTCACCTGGAAGACTGGGACATATGGTACAAGTCATTCAACTGGAAGACTGGGATATATGGTACAAGTCATTCGCCTGGAAGACTGGGATATATGGCACAAGTCATTCACCTGGAAGACTGTGCTGTTTGGTGCAAGTTATTCACCTAGAAGACTGGGATATATGGCACAAGTCATTCAACTGGAAGACTGGTACATATGGTACAAGTCATTCAACTGGAAGACTGGTACATATGGTACAAGTCATTCAACTGGAAGACTGTGCTGTTTGGTGCAAGTTATTCACCTGGAAGACTGGGATATATGGTACAAGTCATTCAACTGGAAGACTGGTACATATGGTACAAGTCATTCACCTGGAAGACTGGGACATATGGTACAAGTCATTCAATTGGAAGACTGGTACATATGGTACATGTCGTTCAACTGGAAGACTGGGATTTATTGTACAAGTCATTCAACTGGAAGACTGTGGTATTTGATGCAAGTTATTCACCTGGAAGAGCGGGACATATGGTACAAGTCATTCAACTGGAAGACTGGTACATATGGTACAAGTCATTCAACTGGAAGACTGGTACATATGGTACAAGTCATTCACCTGGAAGACTGGTACATATGGTACAAGTTATTCACCTGGAAGACTGGGATATATGGTACGAGTCATTCAACTGGAAGACTGGTACATATGGTACAAGTCATTCAACTGGAAGACTGGTACATATGGTACAAGTCATTCAACTGGAAGACTGGTACATATGGTACAAGTCATTCAACTGGAAGACTGTGGTATTTGGTGCAAGTTATTCACCTGGAAGACTGGGATATATGGTACGAGTCATTCAACTGGAAGACTGGTACATATGGTACAAGTCATTCAACTGGAAGACTGGTACATATGGTACAAGTCATTCAACTGGAAGACTGGTACATATGGTACGAGTCATTCAACTGGAAGACTGGTGCATATGGTACAAGTCATTCAACTGGAAGACTGTGGTATTTGGTGCAAGTTATTCACCTGGAAGACTGGGATATATGGTACGAGTCATTCAACTGGAAGACTGGTACATATGGTACAAGTCATTCAACTGGAAGACTGGTACATATGGTACAAGTCATTCAACTGGAAGACTGGGATATATGGTACAAGTCATTCACCTGGAAAACTGGGATATATGGTACAAGTCATTCAACTGGAAGACTGGTACATATGGTACAAGTCATTCACCTGGAAGACTGGTACATATGGTACAAGTCATTCAACTGGAAGACTGGTACATATGGTACAAGTTATTCACCTGGAAGACTGGGATATATGGTACGAGTCATTCAACTGGAAGACTGGTACATATGGTACAAGTCATTCACCTGGAAGACTGGTACATATGGTACAAGTCATTCAACTGGAAGACTGGTACATATGGTACAAGTTATTCACCTGGAAGACTGGGATATATGGTACGAGTCATTCAACTGGAAGACTGGTACATATGGTACAAGTCATTCAACTGGAAGACTGGTACATATGGTACAAGTCATTCAACTGGAAGACTGGGATATATGGTACAAGTCATTCGCCTGGAAGACTGGGATATATGGCACAAGTCATTCACCTGGAAGACTGTGCTGTTTGGTGCAAGTTATTCACCTGGAAGACTGGGATATATGGCACAAGTCATTAAACTGGAAGACTGGTACATATGGTACAAGTCATTCAACTGGAAGACTGGTACATATGGTACAAGTCATTCAACTGGAAGACTGGGATATATGGTACAAGTCATTCACCTGGAAGACTGTGCTGTTTGGTGCAAGTTATTCACCTGGAAGACTGGGATATATGGTACAAGTCATTCAACTGGAAGACTGGTACATATGGTACAAGTCATTCACCTGGAAAACTGGGACATATGGTACAAGTCATTCAACTGGAAGACTGTGGTATTTGGTGCAAGTTATTCACCTGGAAGACTGGGACATATGGTACAAGTCATTCAACTGGAAGACTGTGGTATTTGGTGCAAGTTATTCACCTGGAAGACTGGGACATATGGTACAAGTCATTCAACTGGAAGACTGGGATATATGGTACAAGTCATTCGCCTGGAAGACTGGGATATATGGCACAAGTCATTCACCTGGAAGACTGTGCTGTTTGGTGCAAGTTATTCACCTAGAAGACTGGGATATATGGCACAAGTCATTAAACTGGAAGACTGGTACATATGGTACAAGTCATTCAACTGGAAGACTGGTACATATGGTACAAGTCATTCAACTGGAAGACTGGGATATATGGTACAAGTCATTCACCTGGAAGACTGGGATATATGGTACAAGTCATTCACCTGGAAGACTGTGCTGTTTGGTGCAAGTTATTCACCTGGAAGACTGGGATATATGGTACAAGTCATTCAACTGGAAGACTGGTACATATGGTACAAGTCATTCACCTGGAAAACTGGGACATATGGTACAAGTCATTCAACTGGAAGACTGTGGTATTTGGTGCAAGTTATTCACCTGGAAGACTGGGACATATGGTACAAGTCATTCAACTGGAAGACTGTGGTATTTGGTGCAAGTTATTCACCTGGAAGACTGGGACATATGGTACAAGTCATTCAACTGGAAGACTGGGATATATGGTACAAGTCATTCGCCTGGAAGACTGGGATATATGGCACAAGTCATTCACCTGGAAGACTGTGCTGTTTGGTGCAAGTTATTCACCTAGAAGACTGGGATATATGGCACAAGTCATTCAACTGGAAGACTGGTACATATGGTACAAGTCATTCAACTGGAAGACTGGTACACATGGTACAAGTCATTCAACTGGAAGACTGTGCTGTTTGGTGCAAGTTATTCACCTGGAAGACTGGGATATATGGTACAAGTCATTCAACTGGAAGACTGGTACATATGGTACAAGTCATTCACCTGGAAGACTGGGACATATGGTACAAGTCATTCAATTGGAAGACTGGTACATATGGTACATGTCGTTCAACTGGAAGACTGGGATTTATTGTACAAGTCATTCAACTGGAAGACTGTGGTATTTGATGCAAGTTATTCACCTGGAAGAGCGGGACATATGGTACAAGTCATTCAACTGGAAGACTGGTACATATGGTACAAGTCATTCAACTGGAAGACTGGTACATATGGTACAAGTCATTCAACTGGAAGACTGTGGTATTTGGTGCAAGTTATTCACCTGGCAGACTGGGATATATGGTACAAGTCATTCAACTGGAAGACCGTGGTATTTGGTGCATGTTTTTCACCTGGAAGACTGGTACATATGGTACAAGTCACTCAACTGGAAGACTGGTACATATGGTACAAGTCATTCACCTGGAAGACTGCGCCATATGGTACAAGTCATTCAACTGGAAGACTGTGGTATTTGGTGCAAGTTATTCACCTGGAAGACTGGGACATATGGTACAAGTCATTCAACTGGAAGACTGTGGTATTTGGTGCAAGTTATTCACCTGGAAGACTGGGATATATGGTACGAGTCATTCAACTGGAAGACTGGTACATATGGTACAAGTCATTCAACTGGAAGACTGGTACATATGGTACAAGTCATTCAACTGGAAGACTGGTACATATGGTACAAGTCATTCAACTGGAAGACTGTGCTGTTTGGTGCAAGTTATTCACCTGGAAGACTGGGATATATGGTACAAGTCATTCAACTGGAAGACTGGTACATATGGTACAAGTCATTCACCTGGAAGACTGGGACATATGGTACAAGTCATTCAATTGGAAGACTGGTACATATGGTACATGTCGTTCAACTGGAAGACTGGGATTTATTGTACAAGTCATTCAGCTGGAAGACTGTGGTATTTGATGCAAGTTATTCACCTGGAAGAGCGGGACATATGGTACAAGTCATTCAACTGGAAGACTGGTACATATGGTACAAGTCATTCAACTGGAAGACTGGTACATATGGTACAAGTCATTCAACTGGAAGACTGTGGTATTTGGTGCAAGTTATTCACCTGGAAGACTGGGATATATGGTACAAGTCATTCAACTGGAAGACCGTGGTATTTGGTGCATGTTATTCACCTGGAAGACTGGTACATATGGTACAAGTCACTCAACTGGAAGACTGGTACATATGGTACAAGTCATTCACCTGGAAGACTGCGCCATATGGTACAATTCACAGCAAGGGAAATGATATGGACCATACTGAGTGACATATGGGAGTGACTTCCCCAAGTCAATGACCTCCTCACTGTAATTGACAGTCTCACTGAAACCGTAATGCTCTAACATTGGTTTGAATTACTCATCGTCATTCCTTTTGCCATGTACCATGAGGATGGTCGCCTTAAATCATTAGCAGATATCGACATGTAGAACTCAACACCGTTTCTTAAAATGTACGTCTAATTAATTTATTCGTATAAATCTTTTTATATAGCACACATACCCACGCAAATAGTACATGTTCAAAGGGCATGATTTTTTTTTCTCATCGATCTCAACGGCACATTGTATTATGAATCCCAGCTCCCCGTGGACTATACAATTGTTGTAGCCACAAGGCGCACCGAGCTATTGCCTCTCTCATCCTTACATGGTACCTATTCACAACTGGGTGGACTGGGACACATAGTCACAGTACTTTGTCCAAGTTTACTTCATGTTGCTGTACCCGCACGAATTCATGTGACCATCATCTGGTCATTTACCAGCGAATTCACGAGTTCATTAAAGTGCACATGGTTGTGTACTGTACACTAGGGCTTGTGACAACACTGAAGGAGTCTGCATACAAAATTGACTCAAAGGTTTTTTACAGCCAGTCACGGGTGTGGTCGATCTCGGCACCCTCAAGTTCGCTGGATGACTAGTCTGGCGCCTTACCCAGCTCGCCCACGTCCGGATCACTATCATGTCCAAAATATATTTCGGAGAGAGAAAAGTACATTGCAAGTGTCAAACAGAGGTAATTTATTACCTAGTCCTCAGCACAAACCAATCATTAGTGATTATTACTCATTCCAGTTGGTAACATAAATTGAATAGAATGAACATTTGCTTTCTAAGAATGATGACAATTATTATGGATATGCATTTTTTTATTCTGTGAAAGGCGAAGTTTCGACATAATGTCATTGCCAGGCGAATTACTTGTACCATATGTACCAGTCTTCAAGTTGAATGACTTGTACCATATGTCCCAGTCTTCACAGAATAAAAGAAGTTGTATTTTCATAACATCTGCCAAATCAACCTCTATAATGCCCATGAAAGAAATATGTATATTGTTTACAATTTTACAACGTGCAGAACGTATTAAACCTGACAAGGCCACGTCTTATCAATGCAAATGAAAGTATATTTAATTTAAGAAAATTAATCTAAATGATATCTGGCTTTGAATTTAATAGCTAGCCAAAATAGATTACGATAATGTGCTCTGTTTATGTATGTACTGCAGTATCAACAAGAAAACAAGTCTTACATACAAATGATCCGAACCATATTGATCCTTCTCCTTGCCATTACATAGGTTGTTTCGTTTAAAGGTGATTGTAGTTCAACAATCGGTTATAATTACACTTGTTCTAGCCTAGCCTAGCTATAACTGAAACAATACAAATGAATTTTATCAATTAAATGCTTACTTTTTAACGCGCCCATTCTAACATGTTTTTCGTTACTCTGGCTTGCACATCGAATGATATAGTTCGTTCTTTTTGGGAGAAGCAGCATTTGGCACTTGATCTTTTGGCAGCATAGGTACTTGTAAACAGAAGAGTCGTTCGTTCCCGCGGAGTCCCAAATCTGCTAGTATGTAAACTTTTTGGTAAGTTCCTTCTGAAAATATGCATGTTTTAGTCAACGTGAAATTTGTCACCCTGATACACCGAAACGTGGGAGTCGCCGTTTGCCATGTGCATAAACCACAAACCTCTTTCTTGTTAAGCTTATCAATATTGCCGAGAATAGTCCGGTACAAGAACGCCAGCATCTTGATTTTCGGCCACTTGCCATGCGTTTCCATCACTGTCAGTGTTGGCGGGGTAGCGTAACATGGGTGTTTATTTACCAACAGCGTGAAGAATTGGACATGTCAGTTACCTTGAGCATATCCTGGCAGCAAGATGCAGAAACACGAGATGGTCATTCAACAGCCGACCGCTGCCCAGCCTGTGAGCTAATCAAACAGCCTTGGCATCTACTGGGTCAACAGAGGCTGCGCGTGCTGCACGCATGCATGGTCATGATACGCACGCCAAATTAAACTTGACCAGGAAGTGTCCATCTTCTTAATGTCTGTAACATAACCTCCGGCAATTGACCCAGCAGGTATTTATGTATTCAAATACCGGTTCCTGCCGGCTGTGATAGCAGTAAGATGTCATGGTTCGCCGACATCAACAGGTAATCTCAGCACCACCATTTCCAAGCGTTCTCTCCAACTACTGAAAACAGGCATTGTCGGCTTCAAGTCACAGGCATTTGACTCATTAAACAGCACAAAAACTTCTTTCCTTTGAGAGTAATTACTTTTTGTTTAACAGATCTGATCTATCATTTCTTTAACAAAGTGTCAGTAAAAGCGATTATTTGCATCTATGGTAGGTATCTTTCTTTCTCTTGGAATTGGTAACATCTACAAACTAAATATCTGGGGAAAAGCTGACATTTTTTTTAGTTTTGACGTTACTGCCACAAACATTGTGTTTCGTAACCGTGAACACACGCAATGGGGTATTGTCCAGGACCTGAAGATATATAGGTATTTTTCTCGCAATGTTTTACTGCATGTATAAAAGTTGTAATGTTTATGAGAACATATGAACAACCAGTTGCAAGGATTCATTTCAGTGAAGGTTCTGGTAGTTGAGTGGATGAGGTGTTTGGACATTCATAGAATCGGTCTTCTTACAGAAAGTGTTATCCAAACATTGAATTGTTAGGACAAATTTAGGTGTTAAAAGAACAAACGATTTTCATTGAAAAGTGCATTCACGCACAAACACACATGAACACACTGTCTCGAAAATCCTTGATCTGCCCCTGTTGCTTCTTCTTCTATTTATCAAATCCATCACTATTTATTTCATTTATGTTCTGATACACTCCACCATATAGCCTGAAGTTTGATGAGTGAGGCGTAAAACAAAACTCACTCACTCTGAAATACTAACAGACGTTCATGCATAAAATCGCATATAATGCACAAAGAAAAACTGAATGTGCAATACTTGCGATGGTATGATGATGATGTGATATGTCTGCAAATATGTACAAACCCGTACATTACTTACGAGAATGAGATTGGTGACTACTTTCGGACGTGATGGAAGGTCGGGCCTTTTTGTTGCTTTTCTCTCTTTCACATCCCCCTAATTAACATGACAGCGTCGTGTCAATGGCTGAGTCTGATGTCAGAGTAGGTTTGGATTTGGTGTTGGTTGTTAGTTGCAAGTAGATGGTCTGTAAATAGCCACAATCAACAGCATGAGCTTCGATCTACGGTGTTGGAATACTATACCTAGTGTGCCGGGATGGACGGAATGAGTTAATAACATGTATTGTTATTGGAGTATATATTCCATGCACACATTATCATATAAATATTTGTCCAGTTGTCTGATACTTTAACTGGACATTGTACAATGTTCTTGAATGATATGTTTTGCCAGTGCCTTGAGGTACTACCTTTCACATGACGACTAAATGTCTATCGATCCCATTGAGCTACCATAGCCTATTTCACGTTGCGGCATTCATAATATTTAATTGGAAAATGGCAGTCACAGCTGTATTGAGATATCTGACCAGCTGTAGCCTAGGGCAGTAGTCAGCCTTCACGATATGGGAATAGTGTGCATTACTCGCGGTAATAGCTAATATATCTCGAAACTGCGTCGTAGTATTCTATGAAAACATAACATCTGAAAAAGTTCTCATAGAAACTGTTCAGTCGGTTGTTTTCTAATATTTCTTTTTAGGAATATTCCAATGTTAATCAAGGGAATGGCTAAAAAGTATAGTAAGAAGCACTTTATGTCCTCTGTAACTGTCGGAAAGTGAGTTCAATGCAGAGAAAAGGCTTTTGGTTCGGTTTCTCAAACAACACTTAAACCAACCTACGTGCAGTTGGTTGAGCAAACGATCGCAGTGTTACTACACAGTGTTATTGTGCGTGTGTGTGTGTGTGGAAAAGTGTTAAATGCGACGTAAAGCAATACGGAATTAAAAAAGGGCAAAACAATTGGCATTATAGTTGTTTGTATAAGCGTAATGATATAAGTACGCATAGATTGCCACCGATAGACACGTCTGTGCGCGCAGATTATGACTAATGTGGAACGACCTCTGAAGTATCCAGCGCATGACAGGAAAATGTAGCGAAGTGCAACATGTAACAGTGAAATAACTGCAACGTGTAACAATAGAGCAAATTGAACGCGAGGCAGTAAAGTAAAACAGTTGGTCCAACACATGGAAGTAATATGCAACAAGTACACTACCCATCAAAAGTCTCACTTAAAACATCCACTATATGTTATATATGTATACATGGTTACAACGAAGCTGAATTTCTCTAACAACTTGGGGGAAACAACTGCAAACCTTATACAGAATAATTGCACGAGGATGATTCATCAAATTGCTGAAAAGTATGTGCATGTGAACTGCTGCGTTTTGGTGTAAGTTTTGATAAGACTTTTTCACCGAGTTTAATGATTTGTTGAACTCATGACAATAATCTTGTCAATGTTACGACGTTGTGTTATTATACATCACTTCAAATGAAACATATGATAGTAGACTCCAATGGTAAATATAACATATAACTGTACACTCTAAACGTAAATGAAACACATTGCTGTAATCTCTAAAACAGTGACCGAAACAGTCAAAAAGGAAATGGTTTCCGTGTCTGGGGGAATAAGTTGACCATTTCAGATTAACGTATATTAACATATATCGCACATCTTCAACAGGGGATAGTAAGTCCTATGTAGGTGATAATAAGTCCTACGTAGGTGATAAGTCCTGTGTAGGAGATAATGAGACTAAAAACATTTTTCGAACGGGAACCACAAAGCACTGTTTGAAATGAAGAAATGTATGTTAACGCATTATGACGGTTTCATTAGTCTCCGAAAGAATTGCGATTAGCGCGCTGACAGGTTCCACCAATTCAACATGTTTTAGTGCCCGTCGTTTGTGTATAGATTGGCTTAAAAGGTGTGCATGCTATTAAAGGCATAGGTACAGTGATCGGCCTGAAACGAACTTCGTGTGCTGACCTCGTTACTTCACTGAGACCCCGTGTGTGACAGTACATACCTTGATAGCAGTTTTTAGCGATAAGAGCCCCTGCAGGTTCGATGTCCCACAGGAATACTATGTGCGGTACCCATTTCCGCCATTATCGGCCCCAGACAGGTATCAATTTAATGTATATAGTTATCTCCCTTTGATGCACCGTATTGTACATAGTTATCTCCCTTTGATGCACCAGAAACCGGTTCGTTTAGATTAAGTCTCAACGTTTGTTGTCCAGATCTAAAGCCTTTGTAACTTCGATCTTTCATGTAATAGTGCGATATGAATGAAGTTCTGTGCAATCCGGCATTAAAACTTAACCCACTCACATTGAACAACATCTCTGAAGTCTTTTGTGTAGTTTTTCATCACTGCTATTACAAAATAATATCTGACATTTGCCTGCGGCAATTTCATATGTAACATAATACTTCTCAAAGTGAGGAGGAAATATAGTTTCGCGAAATTGTAATATAATCTTCAATATTAGACATATTGATCACTTTTCTCAGGTATGTGAAAGGACCGCTCGGAATCCTGGTTCAGCATTTAACTGTCTAAAATCGGATTCCGGGATAGTGATGTGTGTGCCACTAAAATGTGACAGTTTTGCTGGTGTCGCGTGACAACTTGCCATCCGTGTGGTATGTGCACGGACTGCACGTGCTAGTGGTGACAAACGAGGGGTTGTAAACTGACGTCTTGAGTCTTTGGAAGCAGGAGCAGCAGTAAAACCCCAAGCTAATGAAGATGAAATGGGCCTCATTGTGACAGATTGAGGCGAGTAATTCGAAACACCAAAATTTATTGCATTCAAATTGGTTTCCTAGAAATCAAATGATTATTTATATAGGCCATTACGAAAAACTGCTGAGTGCCCAGATTAACATGAAAATGCGCATATTCCATCTCGGTGTAGTTCTCCGTTGGAGTCAGCAGTATTGCATGTCCTGCAAATTGGAAAGGTCGGTATGTATACAGCTGTACATGTTGGATTGAAAGGTCCGTAAAAGGGCTATCGCTGTGGTGAACCGTAAGAGGTAACACTGCAAAGACGTAAGAATAACTGAGTTTAGTTTTATGCCGTAGAAATATTCCAGCTGTATGGTGGCTGTCTGTAAATAATCTGTATCTGGACCAGACAATCAATGATCAACAGCATGAGCACCGAACTACGCAGTTGAGATAACATGACATGTGTCTACCAAGTCAGAGAGTCTGGCAAACTCGTTTGTTGTCTCTTACGACAAGCGTGGGTTATTGAAGATCAACTCTACCCCGAATATTTCTGTATATATCGGTACATCTTGACATAACGTTACGCAAACATATAGTTATTATTTTCTTCTGTTTTGCAGATCAAATGACAACGAGAAGCAATAGCCGTGCAACAGAAAGTCTTCAGTCTTCAGGAAACACCACGCAGTAATAATTTAACGGTATGGCGAGAATTTCTAACGGCCTACACACTTCTATAAATTAACAAATAAATAGTCGACAATGGGAGGTAAAATATCTATAGAGGATGAGGAGAAGCATGAGGACCCGATTGTCTGTCGCGTTAACATTTAGTTTGCAGAATTACACCCCTTACCAGCACCAGGATCTGCAGATATGTGCGCAGTAATCTCACACTTAGTGGTTAGTGGTTAAACTGTCACTATATGGTTACACTATACTTCACAGCTCGACCCAGAATGGCAGGATTGATAGCTATCTTGAAGGGAAACTCTCTAAGTGCTGTTAGATATCTTACCAAAGGTTACTTCACACTGTGTGGGTATAGGTTTACGCAGCACTCAGCAATAGTCCAGCTATTAAGGCGGCGCCCTACAAATAATCGAGTCTAGAGTAGAAGACAATCCTGTGATCACACATGAATCTTCGCACTTGGGACCCCTGTCAACCGAATCAGCACGTCTGACCATCCCGTTAATCCTGTCTTAAGTGAGTAAGTGAGTGAGTTTAGTTTTACGCCGCACTCAGCAATATTCCAGCTATATGGCGGCGGTCTGTAAATAATCGAGTCTAGACCAGACAAGCCAGTGACCAACAGCATGAGCATCGATCTTCGCAACTGGGAACCGATGACAGGTGTCAACCAAGTCAGCGAGCCTGACCATCCGATCCCGTTAGTCGCCTCTTACGACAAACATAGTCGCCTTTTATGGCAAGCACGGGTTGCTGAAGGCCTATTCTACTCCGGGACTTTCACGGGTCTCATGTCTTAAGACAAGCATAGGTTACTGAAGATCAATTCTAACCTTGAGCATGTTCTAGTTGCGTGGATGTGAGCATTATATAATATCATCATCTTAACATGTTCAACGACGTATGACTGTCGGTCTTATCGCGGTTCTCCCTGGGTAGGTTTTTATCACTCCATGCTCGAGGATTTGTCCAGAGTGAGTGAGTATGATTTACACAAGAAATAGGCTTCCCGTGTTGTTGTGAATCGATCCTTGGTTTTTCGGCTTGACGTCAAAAAGCCTACACAGTCTGAACATGATACAGCGTTACTCACGGAGCACCAAAGCCTAAACTGAGATACACCTTAAGTTTGTTTTCTGTTGCATGTTAGCAATCTCAGGCTGCATTAACGTCAAATCAGGTGTGTCCAAACCAGACATGGCAGACTTTTTTTTCTTCTAAACCCCTGTTGATGAGGAACAATAAAAATATCACACTCAGATATCCATTTAAAACTCTAAAACAGTTTACCTATAGAGGACAATACAATATAAAAACTGGCTACAGATTGCCAACAACTGACGGTAGATCACCATACTAGGGGCCATGAGGATAATAGGGCTTAAACCTCCCCACCATCTGAAGGTCATACAATTCATTCCAGCTCTTAGAAAAAACACAAGCACTGCTGACACAACAATGCGGACGTTTGTACAGTAGACAATTCTAATCAATTTCTTTTATGCAGCATTAAATCAAAGCATATATTTCAAAAAGGGCACCAAAAAGGCAAAGCTGATTTTGATCCGATCAAATAACGATGTCAGAAAAGTCGTATTTACAAGTCAATATGTCATGTGCTCAAATAACTGAGTGGGTGAGTTAAAAATGAACGTCGCTTTGGCGTTATTTCAGCTATATAAGGACGTGCTCGAGAAAACGCCAGTCCAATTCCATCAATTCCATGCACATTAATTTTATATGCAGTGGTGTAAATATAGCCTTCATTATGTTATCGAATGATCGCGCCATCAACATCATAGATGAATATTTGTTTGTACTCCGCTATATAGCGGCGGTTGGATCTGGACCAGAAAATCCACAGATCATCCGCCTGAAAATTCTAACCCAAATTTTCACAGTTACAGATCGGGTACAGAGTCTGTTATCTGGAATCTCCCATCTCAATCGCACCCCTTTCCAATTTAAAACATATACGATTTGTTTCCATCAAAATCAACTCCTGTGAGTGAGACGAGTGGTAATTACCAGAAAATGTGGTTATTGCTGCACGTTTGGACATTAGTTTATGTACCCAGAGCCAGAGGGGACTAGTGAACAACGTGCTTATCTTACCGAACACCTGAGTGTTCATTTTGAACTGTTTCAAGTATTTGTATCGTACACTACACCAAACCTGTGCAACTGAAACGATTCGAATCTTGCATCTTGCTGTTTTTCCCGTATTTATTGGTGTAATCGCCCTTCTTAATATTCACAGGAACTATATTTGAACATTTGTCAAAATGTATTTCTTGCAATGCGAGGCAAAATCTCTTTGTAGCCATCGCTAGATTTTGTAGACGACACAAGAAAACCACATTTAGAGTTATCTTAATTCGAGATAGAGAAATACTACCTCGAATTACCAAATGAGTCGCCATTGGCAGCAGGGTACATTACAATCTTCCTCGATACATTGAAAATAATAGCCAATAAGAAAACATTTATGAGCGATGTAAGATGATTTTGCATGCATACCACCCACGGCCGTGTGCTCTTTTACTCTATATCAGTAATATATTGAAGAGATGTGATGGGTAGAAGGCCAGACTTCGATTCCTTCATCGATTCTTGGAGTTGATAACGACTTGACGACTAAGAGCTGGGCTACCTATTTAACAAGGAAGCTGAGCAACTCACAGCCTGACAAAAGAAACAAGGTTATCCCTCAGCCTGTGATACTCAAGTAATACTGAGATTTTCATCAAGATGCTCTTTCTTTAAAGGCTTAATATCGAAGCGACATTAGATGAGGCCACAAAATGTTTTGTCAAAGCTTTCCAGCCCCCCTTGTGTATTTTGGGCTTATGATAACTATTACACAAACATCGTTCTTTATACAGTGTTAAACACATGGCTTCTCTGTTGTTCGAATTAACACCACAATACTGAAAAGGTCACGCACAACACTCAGTTCAACAAAACACAGTTGATCTCTGTTCCATCACAGGGCTGACCATATCTCACTTTCCTGTTAAAGACAGTCCTACCCTGTGGCAAATGTCAGCTGAGTGTCAAGCACTCGGTATATAAATTGAATTATTTCCTTTTAGCATATTTTCCGACGGGCTTCGGAGACACTTGAGTCCCAGTTAGCTCTCTGAGGTACTATGCAATAAGAAACACACCAACATCCTGCATTTGATTCACTGGCCCATCTGTAATCGCACAAATTGAGTTTCGGGACCCTAAGAAAAGCATGAATCATGCCTCAGTAACAGATCGGTATTGATGACAATATCTAACGTGAAACAGCTGGGCAATTTTCCCTTCGTTCTTTGTCTGGCCATTAAGGAACTGGCCCTTGTGAAACCGCTAGTGGTTAAAGCGTTAGCTTGTCATGCCGAAGACCCGAGTTCGATTCCCCAATGGGTGTGAAGCCCATTTTTGGTATCCCCCGTCTTGATGTTGCTGGAATATTGCTAGAAGCGGCGTTAAACCATTCTCATTCACTCACATACAGCAGCAGTTGGTACCTGTGTAGGAGAAAAGAGATATCGTAAAAGCATTCGAATACAATATTAAGTTAATATAAAGAGTAAAACAGTGGAGCGGATTGTTTTAGATTCACACTTTAATTACAAATCTCGCTTACCCTTTCCAAAAACTGATATTCTGGCTCTCAGAACAGTCATTTCTTAAATATTTAACGAGCATCTTTTCCGACCGAGTTCAATTTTGCAACCCAAATATAACACACAATAACGTAAGCAATATTGTCTAACTTTTAGCAGTGTCAAAGTCTCAGCCTCTCTCGTAAACAGCAACACCTCAGAATTCAAGAGCCAAATTGTGTAGATGGAGTGGACAGGGTCAGCGATGTTGTGGGGGGGGGGGGGGGGGGGAGGGGAGAGGGGGGCTTACCATGTCATCCGGATGACGTGGATCGTCGCCCATGATGTCGTCTAGATTTTTTTTTAAATTCTGTTTTATTTTTAGCAATGTGGCGATGTGTTCAATTGCTGTAACTTGTGACGACAACACATACTGACAGTGTTACAGGGTGTATTTCATGGAACATTACACCCTCCTAACGTTTCTTTGGAATGTCAGCCTGATAGCCATAACCGTAACATGTGTTCAGAGTGGATCATGTGTTGATAGCTTCCTGATTAAATGTAGCATCCTTCCGAGGGCATTGTCATCACATTTTTAAATGTCAACATTGTTAAAGCTTAAGTTGACTTTAGGAATCGATATCTTACTCTAGCGAGAGTCAGCAATAAATCCAGAACGTTTTTCTTCAGGCAGGTGAATGACGTACAATACCGCTTGGTCAGGTAGCGACCACAAAAAGCTGACGAAAGATAATCGAAGATTTCTTCCAGCTGGGCTTGGCCTTGACCTTCACTCTCAAAGGGAATTAACGACAGATCTGGATATGCTCTTCGTCAATTGTTCTCTTTCACAATTTGCAACCCATAACTTGTATTCTACCAAACTGCCCATAACCTTCCCGTCGCAAATTCAGTGTTCATGTTAATTTCCATTGGGATTTCTCCATGGCTGACATAAATTTAGTCGGTCGTACCATGTTGTCTCTGGTCGCACATACTGGTGGAACTTTGGGTCATGGAGTAATTAACAAACTTCTTTAGCAGTCAGTTCTAATTTTTTGAAGCTGTACATGAACAGAACACATGTACATATGCTGTCTTGGGTCCCCCAGACAATCCAGTGCATTCCAGCAGCCCGATTCCTATCGTCTAAATGCATGCATCTTCATTTCAGAAAAGGGAGTGGTGAAGTTTAGTGGTTGAAGCGTTCGCTCGTCACGCCGAAGACTCAGGTTCGATTCCCCACTTGGGCACAATGTGTGAAGTCATTTCTGATATTCCCCCTCACTCATTTCCGAAAACAATATGATATTCTCGTTCAAGATAGCTTAATGGTTAATATGCTGTATATACACACACAGATTGTGATTGTGCCATTATTGATTATAGGTTTTCAGCACGGATATAACACTTGTCGTGGTCACTGACTCATAAAAAACGACCAAATGATTGGAATCTATTGCTCAGTTTAGAAACACACTGACTTTCATACAAAACTAAAAACTGTGCAAGCATGGCCCTGGAATGTTTACTGGTGAATTTCTTGATGAATGTGAACATTCAGAATGTCTTTTTGCGTGTCTTACACGATTCAAGGTCAATACCGAGTGTAACCTACACGTAGCTGTATGAGCCAACACTCTCCTCCTCATAACCCATGTGAGCCTTCTGATCCTCTGAAAGGACAGTGTACACCATTCATCGTGTAAAACAGCTTCCAATTGGGGGAGGTTCTGTACTGGGGGGCCCTCTGTTGCACACGACGATCAATCATGTCCCAGATGTGGCCAAAAGGGTTAAAATCGGGGCTGATTTAATCTTCAGATATGTCAGTGGGTGCTTAACTAAGTTCTTTGTGTATATATTGCTACATCTTGACATAACGTTACGCAAAAATATTATATGTCTTCTGTTTTGCGAATCAAATGTGACGACGAGAGGCAATAGCCATGCAATATACCACGCAGAAAGTATTTATCGGTATGGCGAAATTTTTAACGGCCTACACACTTCTATAAATTAACAAATATATAGTCCACAAGGAAAGAACAGTATGTACGGAGGAAGGGGGCAAGCATGAGGACCCAGTTTTCTGTCGCGTTAACATTTAGTTTGAAGAATTACACCCCTTACCAGCACCAGGATCTGCAGATATGTGCCCAGTTGTCTCACACTTAGTGAAGCAACTGTTGTTCAAAGCATGGTTAAACTGTCACTAATGGTTACACTGTACTTCACAGCTAGACCCAGAATGGCAGAATTGATAGATTTAAGTGCAGTTAAATGTCTCACGAACAGTTACTTCACACTGTGTGGGTATAGTTGTACGCCGCACTCAGCAATAGTCCAGCTATTATGGCGGCGTTCAGTAAATAATCGAGTCTAGGCCAGATAATCCAGTTATCACCAGCATTTGCATAGATTTATTCAACTGGGATCCGATGATATGTGTCAACCAAGCCAGCAATCCTGACCACCCCATCCCGGTACAACAAGTGTTACTGAAGATCAATTCTTGCAGCAGCAGTAAATATACTTCCCAGCAGAATTCTCATTTTGTAGGGCGATTGCTTCTCTAAACAAATCCCGCCTGTAAGTGATATTATGTCTCAAATTCTTAAGATATGCTATCCCAATAGTCTGCAGTCCTGTCAAAATAGAAGCGTCTGAATCACGGATGATTCAGCTTCGATACAATTATGATTCAGTCGGTCGTAATGACAGTGCCAGCAAACCAAGCCTTAGGAGCGGAATGTGTACGCTCTGACCCGTATCATAACCCAGTATAACCTGGCTTAAGTCGGTAAAAAAGAATTAGTTGTAGGAGGAATCGATCTCTGATCGAGCCGACTGGCAAAATCAATGAACACTTCAGTTCCGGTTAGGAGCTACGGGAGACGCATGTTACTCTGTAAAGAATGGCATTTCCTTTCTTTGTTTGTTTTCAGTTGTGGCAAGATAATTAAAACCTTCGACCAGACCCTAAATATAGATTTGTTTCAATATTCTGCATTAGAATGCAGCCTTTGACGTTGGCGGGGAGTTTGGGATCGAACAGTTGCAAGGTTTGGCTGAAAGGCGAACGCTTTTGTAGTAGCTTGGCGCCCAAAATAGAATATGGTGTCCCGTTTCTGCGGTGTTTGGACGTTCAAAACTTCGACAGTTCCATGTTGTTAGTGAAGGATGAGTGTTTTAAGCCTTTCTAATTGGAGTTTCAAAGCACACTGAGGGAACAAGAAGATCTTAGGTTTTTAATAGCCTTCCAGTGGACGAAGGCGTTGGCTGCGATACGTTGTTTACGGAAGTCCATGAGACTTGCGTCCCACGCGCTCGACCAAAAGAGGTGGTAACTTTTTGTATCTGACCTCCTGGAACTGATTATAGCCATTGTGTCATTGTGACAGTTGATTGCCTGGTGGGAGTAATACTCTATGGAAACTGACCTGAGTAAAAGCGCGATTAATGGGGCACTGATGTCCAACAGAGAATGTCACATTACAATGTAACTCTCTCTGCACCATCTGATACAAGAGAAATAATGTTCAAAGCTGCCTAAGCTAAACTTCAAACCCACTCATTCATTTCTTTTTGAACCAGATATTGCTAGTAGACCACTGAACACTCTCATTGTCTGAACCGATAGCAGAGTGTTACTTCATAACTAGCAACACATTTGTCAAATGCCTTGATTATATATATTAACTAATGTATTTGTAACTGACATATATTTATGGTACATAATTACAATCTTTTCAATGGAAACTGAACACCTATCCCCATAAAATAGTACAAGTGAAGATCCGGTTAAAATTGATCTTCAGTAACCCAAGATGACTCGCTGAGTTGGTTGGCTGCCACATGTTATTGTATCCCAGTTGCGAGTAGACAGCTGCTTGCTGTTCACTGGATTGTCTGGTCCAGACTCGCTTGTTTATTGGAATATTGCCGAGTGCGTCGTCAGATTAAACTCACCCACGCCCATAAATAGAAGATTTAATCCATTATTAGTATCTCATTCATCATTTGACTATCGTTAACGCCATGGTACATTATAAGTTGTTCACTTGTCCCTCAGGGGCCATTGGCTCATGAACCCTCGAGGTTTGTATATGTTCCCCTCGCCCTGCGAGCTCGTGGACCATCAGCGGGCTCGTGGAACATAAACAGACCTCGAGGTTACATGAGCCCATGGCGACCGAGAGACCAGTGAACAACGTATTTATCTTACCGTACACCTGAATTTTAATTTTGAACTGTTTCAAGCGAGGTGAATCGCCATTTTGCAGACGACACAAGGTAAACAGATTTAGAGTTATCTCCCTTCCATCGATTTTCAATCGCAAAACATCAGTAATTTCCGTGCTTGATGCGTGATTCAATGTTATTCGAGGTAAAAAGTACTACCATGAAGCACCAGAAGAGTTCGGAATTCCCATCGGTGTACACTGAAAAAATACATCGCCTGTAAGCGGGGTTCACTGAAAAAAATAGAATAGCGCTTAGCCAATCGGAAAGCGACATTCATGTGTGAGGTAAGATAAATGTTTATATATGTAGGGTGTTTCTTACAAGCACAGCTCCAAGTAATTTCTGTAAAAGACGGCATTCGCGATTTTTTTCAGTATCCCACTTCTCATTCATCTCAGCGGATTTTGAATCAATCTCAATCGCCAAGTCGACATAACATTGGCTAAATGGTCGTATTAATCAGAGGGTTACATTTCAAGCTAACAGAAAACGTATGTTTTTGTTAAAGCATGTGATACATTCCGTTATTGACATTGAAGCCCAAAAGGTGTACAGCTGATACAGTTGATCATTGCAGAGATATGGTGTCGGGTCTACAGCAGATCAAGTAATATTTCAATTCAAATGTTTTGTTCAGGAAAAGATTCGAGTTCAGTCCAATTTTACCTTATACGAGCAGTTAATCACATGTCTCTTTTCCATAATAATCATATTAATAATACCACATCTACAAGGCAGAATTTCCAAGTAGTGAAACTGCGCTCGTGGGTTCTTGGTTAGTTTAGTAAGTACGGGAGAAATATTTCTATGGAGTCTGGCATCGAATTTTTTCACAAGAAACGCTACACGAGACGTCCCTTACTGTTTTCCCGATCGGCATGATAATAAGTAACCCATCGTTACTGAAATCTAACTTGGAGATGAGAAAGTGGCAGTGCTCTCTGCTTATCTAAATATCCCCTTACAGAAATGTTGAAATTTTAGGCGGATACTTCCAGAAAAAATTAAATCGCATTGTTTGTTGTTTGTCCCACCCCTCCAGAATTGGCTATTCGACGGCGCTCGACAAACAATCGAATCTTAAACACATAATTCAATCAATCTACGCAACTGAGATATGACAGGTATAAACCAGGTCAGCGAGGGCTTAAAATCCTTACGAAAATTGGTAGATACCACACATCGTGTTATATTTACAGCTAATATATGTACAGATACGTGAACATTCAAATCGATAATGATATCGAACACTCCTTAATGACATTAGTCACAACAGCACAACCAACAACACTCCACCTGGGTGTAAATTTAGACAATTTCATAGTACTTCGTACGCAGTTTCTCAAAAACATCCTTGAGCTTTTTATCTTCCTGAATATGTCTATATCGGTCAGTAGCTTCTATAATGTCGTTTACCTACTTCATTTTTAAGTTGCGCGTGATGTGGAAACGGTTTATCGTTTTCCCTTTGCTAACACAAACACTCGTCACCTCAGTCAAGACATTGATCTCATAGATGTATACAGTTTTACGTGTGAAGTTATTGGCCTTGCAGTATCTTGTGGTGGGTCGAAGATGTTATTGCTTATAATGTTTGTGTTTGACATTGATAATATCTCGGTGATCCACACCTGAACTTATATCCTCGGAAATAACAGTGAAATTATGAAGGAAATCAATCATGATGCCTTCCACTGTCCTGTGTGAAGCATCTAGAAAACATAGATGTGGGAAGAAATGAATCGAGTTACAGAAAAATCGTAATCAAGGATGTTTTCGTCAATCACTTATGGTGCATAAGAACCAGGTAAACACTCTCGAGAGGTCTCTTCCTTTATTTTGCAAACTGCCATTTTCCTTCTTTTCACTTCTTGAACGTTGGCTAGTTCAAGTACTTATCGAAAGAACCGTTGGAAGTCCAAATGTGTCCTGTGTCAGAAAGCTGTTTAGAGTTATGTACCTTGGCTGGCAATCTGGATTCTCTCTCTCCTTGGAGGCTTTAAGCAATTATACGTCCAACAAAATACACGTGACGTTATTTAATACGTATTTATGTTTTTAGAGGTACAGTTATAGTCACATAACACAGGTCAGACATAAAATGTTAGCAAAAATATGTATTGCGATCAAGAAAACAGCTACCGACGAACCAAGGTCCAAAACTACAGAGAATCTGAGGTTCGAACCAGTGATCCGCGGATGGAAGGGACGCAACACAGTGGCGTAAACCTAAACTACTGGAAAATGAAATGATCTTGAAATTTGAAAGAAGAGGTTACTTGTAATGATATCACGGTTAATATTCGCAGAGGTTAAGAGAGGGTGGCACATGCAAGAACTTGGATCCTTTAAAGCCAATTCTTTCAAGGAAATGTAACGCCCAAGGTTACATGGATGTCAGCCTGCAGCAAGTTAAATTTGTCCTTCTCTTCCACGAAAGACAGCAGAAGAGGACATTGTTCCAGCAGGACACTGCTGGTTCCCACGCTGATCGAAAAATCCATAATATCCTCAACGTCAGTAACACCCCCGGCCCGTCTCACTCGACCCCTAACTAATAACACATCTCTGTAAACTTATCGGGCGTGGGGCACAACGTCGTTGCCCGTCGATCAACACGTACATGCAACAACTGGAATGTGCATTATTGACGTACTCAGCGTCGTCATAGGAAGGCCCACGTCATCGAAGAGGCGTCGAGTCCAGCCCCACAGGACGCCCGAGGATTTATTTATTTATTTATTTATTTATTTATAAGCTGCCTATGTTGGTGAATACTTTCTTTTGATGACCTGTGAAGTGAGAGTCTGACAATATGGATATTTGACGGTTTAAAAGTTTCGTTTATCGACGTAATAGACAGAGGGGATGTGTTTTGTAACAAAGACCACCAATTCTAACGCGAAATGCATGATATCAGGTTTAAATAACTATATAACTCGTACGTTATTTTCAAAATCGTTAAATAACTATGAGGATGGACGTCAGAATTAACCTTCAGCAACTCCTGCTTGTAAGAGGCGATTAAGGGGATCGGGTGGTCAGGCTCGCTGGCTCGGTTGACGCATGTTATATCCAATTTGTGTAGATCTAACCTCATAATCATAATAATGATAATAAGAGGTCATACTGCTCCACGCCAGAAGGTGTGCTTATAGCCCTACAAATATAACTTGTTCACTCGTCAAAGTATTTCTTGAAGAGCAGGGTTTTTATGTCTCACTTAAAGACATCAAGATTTAATGCTTTTTTCATCTCTTCGGGAAAAGAATCCAGAGGATTGCGGTTTGAGTGGGAAATCATCTGTAGCCAAATCCTTTACTAGTGCTATACAGAATAGCCGAATTTTGGATCTTGATGTTCTGGGTCTTGATTTTAGAAGCTCTCTCAGCGCTTCGATAGTCATAAGTTAATGTTAATGTATGGCACTTACGACTATCTTAGTGCTAAGACAGATTCGAACATCTTAATCAGCTCACAGAGATACAATGGTGCTGGATCATATTTAGACGTCTATATGCAAGAGCCGCTTGGGCTTGATTACTAACAGACCGCCGAAAATACAGATGGAATATTGCTGAGTGCGACATTAAACAAGCAAACTAAACCGCTGGCGAAAAGTGAAATAAAAAGACAGAAAAGAAGCAGACGTAAAATAAGGATTGCTCTGTATTGATGAATTACTGAATCACTATCACACTCTGATCATACTGACACCATAACGGCAGCAGTTGCTTTCTTCATCACGTTTTTCAAACAAGGACTATGCAGCGTATTTTCTGCATATCGCTTAGCCTTGCCGATAACATCAGCAACCTTCGTTGTAGGTAATTCTAATTCTTCTATCTTTTTGGAAAGATCCAGCACCCCGGTTGTCAAGAGCTATGGTGAACAGAGAGCATAACGAATGGCGGTCAAAGGGAGAAAACTCGAAACATTTGGTTTACTTGTATTTGTTGGAAGGCTTACCGCATTTCCCTTTATACATCGTAACATGGTTTTACGTCGACTTGACATATTCAATACAAAAGTGAGATTGTCCTAAGTATTTCATAGAAATGTCTCAGTTTAAACGTATCAAATCACTTAACAGCTAACTTAATTACTAACTCATATTTGGGTAATATTTGACCCCAATGACTAAAACTATTCTGAAAGACAGAATCAGATAAAGAAACGAACATATAGCGCTGGCCCGAATCAGGCACTATGAGGCCTACCATACAAACGGTAAACAAATCATAAAAACTGAACTCATATACACCAAAACAGAACAAAAGTCAACAAAATAGGAAAATAAACTTCCATATACATATCATTTGAAAGCTTACATGTAGTACAACCAAACTGGCTCTTGAAGGAAACTATGTGTATTAACAAATTGAAACCCGTACATTTGATGGACATTCTTGATTCTATTAAATATTTTCTGATTAAGTGTCGTATCTGATAAATGTATCCCTTAGTACCCTGCTGTTTCTCACATAACATGGTTTAGCCACAACTGCAGACAAGCGAGGAAAGCATGGCTGAAGGCTGAACGCTATTTCCGTTACCATTCTTTAGTCTATGATTAATCTAGATAGATACAAAATATTGAATGCAAAAGCGAGGCTTACTTTAAACAAAGTAAACGTAGTAAATCTACTTACTGGCATGTGTGGTTTATGTAAGAAACAGAAGTCAAGATTTACATGATCTAGTATGGCATACCAAGAGATACTCGGCCCTTCACTTCCTCCACAATAGATGTATGTGTGTGCGTGCATGTGCGTGCGTGCGTGCGTGCGTGTACCTACCCAAACCTGTAAAGTAACCCTGTACCCATTTATGTATATAGTCCCATTTTTAAGACGTACGTTTGAAGTGTGAAGAAAGTATGGAAGAAATCATTTGCTGGTAAACTGACACTCCACTCCTTTCATCACATGCCAAAAGAAACTAGCAACATTTGATGAAAATCTAAGTGGGTGATGTGCCCTCATAGAACGACCAGTAGAATTGTCTGCATTGTGACCTATAGTCTGCGACGAAATGCCGAAATAAATAAGCGACTCAAAACAGGTCTGCATTATTTCAGTTTCATACAGACTCAAGGCTCCGTTTAATTAAAAGGAGATGAAATTTGTGTCGTAATATCTATACACACACTTTCATTCACGAGGTTTTATTTATGTTTTTAGAGTATCCATGATAATGGTATATTGGATTTAGGCAATCCCTTTCTTGGGAACTGGCCACATTGTGGAGGGTTTCTGGGAATTGGGTTTCCCGAATTTAAATGTAAAAGCTGTATGCATCTGTTCTGTGAATTATTTTCATTTCTGAGGATAAATATTTGTCTGTTGGACCTTTTGTGATCCGAGATCTCTTGGGCGTGCACATTTAAACAACATGGAGGCAATGACCATGCTGCATGTTTACATATACACAGAGGTCATATGGGATATGGGATGTGTCACAAGTAAGTATGATCAAATACAGGAACTGTGCACAATGTGGCCTGGAAAACAGGGTTCATAATGGTAGATATTTCGCCCAACGAAAACAGCGTCTTACTTATTTTTTTATTTGTTTACTTTTTTGTTTGTTTTCTTGTTTTCTCTTAAAAATGATAAAACTATAGGGCAAAACAACTTGTGTAGTTGGTTGTGTTAAATGAGAAACATTCAAATATGTTTCACGCACAAGTGCAGAATCCACACAATCTAAAAGTCACAGGAAGGAGAGGCACTTCACTTGATGTGTCAATGTTGAGCGATTGTCAACCGGTCGGAGTATGGAAGGTGTCGCGAAAAGCATGTGACACATAGCTCGCGAAGAGCATCTTCTTGACTATAACCAAGCCAAAATATTGTTTTGATACTTACATGACTTTAATTCTTTCGTTGGCAGGTTTTGTTTCCAAACAGAATGGGACCATTCAGCGACAGCGTTTCCCGCATGTTTGTGATGTCGAATTCGATGGGGATCGGACACCTCATATGTCTCTGGTCTCATCGGACACCGATCACGATACTGAAGTGGTATTAAAACTTGAACTAAAAAGTAAGCTGCGTCCCTGGGTGGGCTCGAACCACCAACCTTTCGGTTAACAGCCGAACGCGCTAACCGATTGCGCCACAGAGACCTTGCTGGTGTTCGACAGAAATCCACAGGATATATAAATTACTAAAAATAGCGTGTATAAGGGGAGATAAGTATGCTTTCCGGAAATGCATATTATCAATAAACAAGATGGCGGAGCATGATAAATCGCCGCTTCTAAAATTTGACCAGTTAGACGATTATGAAACACAAAGACAACAAATTCGCCATTTGTATGATAACAATGAGCGATCAAGTGGAGGTGACGCTTCCAACGACGTAATCACGATCAGCGGCAGCACATCGGCCTCTGTTCTTGTTGAACCTGATAATGTTGTAGCAATTTTTGTTGTCGCATTTGACACAAGAACAGGTGGGCAGCATTGAAATAATTTATTTATCATATATATGAAAGCTCAATGTTTGTATAAATATATAAGAAAACGGTATAGTTACAGAATACCGGATACCTTGTGTCACGTCTCCCTAGCCCTAACGCAAACCCTAAATCTTCCACAAACCAAACCCTAACCTAGCCGAGAGCCGCGATGCGGTCCTATACAGTCAAGACATGACCCTGCATCGCCATGCAGGGTCATGTCTTGACTGTATAGGACCGCATCGCGGCTCTCGGCTAACCCTAACCCTAACCAAACCTAAACTTGCTTGCTTTCAAAGATGGCAGATGGTGCCCGGTATTCAGTAATGTTACCAAGAAAACTGAAAATGTGACTTATGGTGGATATGCATATGTCAGCATGAAATTAATATGTTAGTCTATGGAACTTACGTCAGGTGTCTGATTATAACTGGCACAGGTGTGCAGATCATGTCGAGACCACATTGTGCTTCATCACAGACATACCATAATTACCTAGTAAGTTATATCAGGCCGGGCATATGAAAACATTGTACTGCCTGACAGTGCGGTGTCAGTGTGGTGCTTGAATTGATATGATTTTGAAGGACTACTGTCTATCATTCATGTTGTTTGTCCTTACCAGTATCTCTAAAAAGTATATATATGTATAATTAGTAGAAGTATGGTACTCCACACCACTATATGGCGGATAATTTAACTGACACTCCAACCTGGATACAGAAACAAATTTGCTGAACTGAAGGGGAATTTTGTATGTAAGATGGCATTGTGCCCCAAAGCTAATTTAACCCATCAATGACAGCATAAAAGATTCATGAAACTAACATTCAAGCTGCTTGAATTTTGAAATATAATTTTACATATTTATTCTTGCCATAACATATCATACTCACCGATCAAAGAGAATTCTAGAATGGCTGCTGAATAGTTATCGATGTATTTTACCAATCTTACAAACATTTGTCTGTCTTTAGTTAAATTAATGAAGTAGAATTAATTTTGATACTAATTTTTTAAGATTTTCACTGATATATCCCGCCTGCTCACAGCAACTGATCATGTCTTTATATGAACAGCTGAAGGGAATCCTTGCAGATTTGAGCAGGTGTTTCTCAGAACTAACTATTGTTGCCATTTCAGAATTTCTCATGTCATTCGTGAAATATTGCAGTAGATTTTCCATCAAATTAACCTAGAATAATTGGGTATTTGAGTGTTTGTTACAGTAGATTAACATGATTAATAGGGAATGAAACAATTAATAACTTTTGTGAACTTGAACCAGGCATTATGTGGAACATGAGACATCCCTGTGACTAAGCCAAATTTTTTATAGGGTTCAAAACTTTATCTTTGCTTTTTCCCTTATGTTACTCATCATGAAGAAGTTTCTTTTTCTGTCCTTTATCATTTTCAAGTACCGTGGCAAAAAATACCCAAAGTTTTAATGATCAGGGCCCCATTCCTCAAAGCAGGTGTAACGCTATGACAGATGCAAGTCAGTGTTGAAATGTGGGAGATGGGAGTCATGACTCTCATAGCACTGTGATTGCTCTGAGGAATGCTGCCCTGAACTGCACACACGTGATACAGATGTATTGGTGATAACTGTGGAGATAACTGTTCAACAGCAGTACCGATTCATACCAAATGGAAACGGGAAATTCATACCTGATTTGAAACAATAATCCTCTAATTGTCAGACTGTTTGCAAACTGGGAGAAATTTTAATGGCAATGTTTGTGTAACTTTGTTACATTTAAAAAAAATTGTTTATGCCAGTTTTTCACGTTTCAAATATTCCTTTGTTTTACATTTCCAATTTTTTTTAGACATTTTTTATCACAGCAAAACATTTGTTCATGTTACATTCCAAACAGTCATTAGTTTCATTCATTAGTTTGTGAATGAACAGTTAACTGACTCAAAATCAATGTCTGAAATTTGTCCTCAAGTGGTCTTAATTGCTGAACTCAATCAGTGTCAGTGATTTGTAATTTCCATTGTGAGTTTTACTTGTTCTGCTTACATGGTACTAACATGTATCACAGACATCTTGGAAAATGAACAATACAACCCAAACTTGACACAGTCTATAACAAGTCTCTTCATGTGTTGTTATCTGTAACACAAGTCAATCAGCCATATTTGAAAACATGTTTTACACATTTAATTTAGTAGAGCAGATAATTTCAGAAGTGACCATGGTTACGTGTTATGTTATGTATTTTGAGCTATTGATTAAAAGATCCCCAGCATCAAATATCATTTCTAATTCTATGTTACAGGTAAGAAGTAAATTATTAATGTCTTAAGCACTGTATAGAGTCAGGCCGCGTTAGTCCGGTCTCCGACAATCCGATTCCCACGATATCCGAACAATAGCTATCTGTAACCAATCTTATTTACTATGTTAACTCATTACCTGTTGATTCATAAATCTGGTGCTTCACTCTCCGTATCCAGACATTAATTAACGATAACAGATTAGCTAATTACACATAGTTTTGCTTCATTATTCTGGCGGTACATCAAAAAAGTTTGGATAATCCCCTTACACCATGAGCCCCATTCAGTAGTAATTGTTAAAGGTCACATGCAACCAAAAAATCAAACATAATTTAAAGCACATTTATCACCTTTTCATGACATATAATATACATTGCTGCTTTTAAAAAAACAAATAAACAAAATTATAAGCGTACAATCACGATTCAAAAGTGCAATATTTTGTACTTGGGCTTACTTCCCCCGAAACGAAGCCCTCGGGAGACCGAACCCAGTCGTAGCGGGTGGATCTGCACTCAAGTGTAACGACGGCTTCCGATTGGCTGTTTCATTTGCTGATATGCTGAGGGTTCATTGTGTGTACAGAAAGATGATCTGTTTGATGGGCATTTTAGAAGTATGGCGAGTCACAAGAGAGTAAGATTCTTTATGGATAACAACTTCTTTTTGTGTACTTGATGTGTCGTTTCAGTATGGATTCATATACTGTTGTCAAACAAAAAATCATATACACTAAAAGAAGTCGTTATCAATGAAGAATGTATTTAGAGATGTTAGGTTTTGAAAATACATATTCTCTGAATTTGTGCTCGATGGAATAAAAAATCATCTCAGTAGTAAACTACTGCGTGGCTGGAATCAGTCATTCGTCCAAGTACAAAGCAGGACTTGAAACTGACAATGGTTTGCACCAGTTTCCGTCAGATCCACTCATCCGAAAAAACATGACATGTGTATCACACCTGTCTAATTACATAATGTGGCAGAGATGGGACTCGGGTGCACGAGGCATAAATCAATTTATTTTCTTTATGTCGTATATTCTGATAGGTGTTAAGTTCAAATTGCATGTAGTCAATGACAAGAAGCTGTGTACTGCATGTTGTCTTTAACAGACAGACAAGCAGACATATAGGTGTGAATAAACCAGACACTGAGCTTTCTCTGAAACAGAGACTTCTGACCACAATCAACAAGTTTTTTTTTTACGTAACGAGTAGATTATTTACTTGTTTGTGTACACAACCAAGATTAGACTACTGCTCACGACCTCAGACTCTGGGCATGCATACTGTTTCAAGCTCCGCGACCCTATTCATTGCGCATGCGTTATGAGCGCAGTGCAGCACAGCTGCTGAAACCAGTTTTCCTCCCAGGAATGGGGGGAATTTAGTGAAACGTTTGAAATCCGATTTCGCGGGCTTTTCTTTCATCGCATTTCATTTCAACATTATAGGTTGAATTGGCATTTTTGATGATTTGTTTCGGTAAGTGCATACCGAAAGGTACCAGAATCTGCAAAGTTGTGTTTTACGTTGCATGTGACATTTAAGTGACACTTCCGAGTTGAACATGTCGTTAGTTTGTGATTTTGATCAATTAGTAGGTCTCACTTTTGGTTAGTTTGAGTAATGCCTGTCATGCTTACTTGCTGTATAAAGCACCGATCGTGTCAAAATTATAAGATTATAACATGGACGAGACGGGGTTGTTTTATAAACCCGGACCAAAACGAGACAGGGTTGTTTTATAAACTCGGACCAAATCACACCCTGGCAAACAAGAAAATGTATTTCTTTGGGTCATTGTCACAGTCAGTAATGTTTCACATTGTGTATGTTTTCATGTGGTTGAGATTTGCATTTTTTTTATGTATGAGTCATCCAGATGGTTAGGTATAAATGGAGATATGTTATCAAACATTTAGGTAAGAGTCAACCAGATGGTTAGGTATAAATGGATATATGTTATCAAACATTTAGGTGAGAGTCATCCAGATGGTTAGGTATAAATGGGCACAGGGTATGCAATATTGGGGCCTATGTGTGTTAAAACAGTTTCCTTTGAGATCTCTGATTGTATAGTTCCCATTGGGGTACAGATTATGCATTTAACTGTGTTTGTAGCAAAGTAACAAATATGAAAAAACTGGGATTTTTTCAACTACTTGCTGGATGTTTTAGTCTAAATATTTGTAATCATCTACAGTTATAACAAAATAATATTAGTTGTGTCTACATGTTTGTTATTACCACTGTTTATTGTTTTAACTGAACCCTGTACCTGTTTAATAGTTATCCCCAGATAAATAACCCACGAACATCCAGGTTGTGATTTGTCTTCAGCAACCCATGCTTGTCATAAGCACAAGCTATCATGTCTTCGCATGGAATGAAGATTGAAAAATATATCGAGATGACCCAACCCGAAATGCTTCACAGTATAACATATGACAAGGTGCTGTGGTCATGGGAGGCCTCCATGTATATCTCTATATCTGTGATGTAAGGAAACATTGTCCATTTGGAGATGAAAAGGCCACTGACAGGATCGGGTGGCCAGGCTTTGACACATATAATCGTAACAAAATTGTTTAGATCAATGCTCATGCTGTTGATCACTGGATTGTCTGGTCCAGACTTGATTATGTTTGCTGGAATATTGCTGAGTGTGGCATGAAACAATAAACCAACTAACTGTTAACAGACTGGCAGATGACGAGGATACATGTGAAATTACATTACCATTCATTGAATGACGTATCATTCTCATTCTGGTTTCATTTTTCATTATCTTCCTTTGTCTATATTTGTAAATAAGTTTTGTTGTTTGTAAGTGTGGATAATGTTTTACCTTGCCTATTTATAAGTAGTGTTTCATATCTTATTCACAACCCTTGAAACTTGGTATGGATCTACTGGAGAGAAAAAAAACAGGTGTCAGGAGACGGTTTTGAAATGTCATCATTGTGAGAATCATGAATGAATGACATGTAAGTGAAGGAGATGATATTGTGGTAGTGTGTTATTTTTCATTTATATTGGGGTCACACAGCAGAAAATGGGTACCTGGTGGGATAACATCATGTGACTATAACCTCTAACACCTTACATGCAGCTTTGTTTATCCAGGGTAATAATGTGTTAATGATCTTTGATCATACCCTTATGGCATGGGAACAGCACAATATAAATGACATTATTATTATTGTTGTTGTTGTTGTTGTTAATTGACACTGACAGATGGTCAGAATAAATATGACAGATGTTAAAAAGAATATTATGATTTTATTTCCATGTAGGTGAATAACCAGTAATTGAGATTATTCACCTAACATTTACCATTCTAAAACTATGCATATTAACTTGAGAATTTAAATTGTAATATCAACATAGGTGATGTACATGACACAGTTGTAGCTAATCTTGTATGCTTGTCAGATTTGAAATCATGTGAATGTTTAACCAGCCTGTCTTGACAACTGATATCAGTTACTGTACATCTGATATTTACATGGATATGCTTGTTGAAATTGGCAGCGTGGAAGGCAGTCATGCAACATGTCTATTGACAGATCAATAGGAGCATGTTGGTCTGTGCCCAGGGTGTATTGTTACTTGGGAATGGATTACTAGTATTGACTGATGACAGATTGCAACCTACATGTGTCTATAGCTGTCATGAGTCGATTACAGGTGTCGACAGCAGAGGATGACTCACATACTTTGCTGTCCTCATCTGTACAGATTTCGTTTCACAATGTTTGTTTATCGATACATTCAGCAATTTTCTGACTGTGCGACTGTTCTCTGGAAAATAATTAAGCCTGGACATGACAAACCTTTGATTGACATTATAAGCATCAGTCATTCTGACAATTACCTCAGCAAACCTGATCACCCAATTTTGTTAATTCACAAGCATGGGTTGCTGAAGACCAATTTTAACCCCGATCTTCGCAGGTATGTTTCCTTATCATGACAAATATTATGTTACTGTAGTATAAAGTTAGTTTTCAAATCTATTTTATGACCCTGATTTATTATAGACACCATTAGTTACATACTTACATCCAACTGGCCCATTTTCTAATTTCAACAATCAGTTCCCCACATGGGTACATTGTATGAAGCCCATTTCTGGTGTCCCCTACTGTGATATTCCTGGAATATTGATAAATCTGGTGTAAAATCAAACTCGCTTAATTTCAACAAAAAGCTGAAGAATAGCCTTCTAACATGGCGTATTTGCTGGTTAACATATTCCAACCACTCCAGAAACTGACTAATTTAAGAAATAGTGTATAATCTGGTATAAAGTACTGCTCTAAAGAAATGCATCTGATGGAGGGGGAGGTGGGGGGAGGGGGCTAGGGGGAACCAACCTAGTATACTTCTCTCTCTGCCAGAGAGATTGAAAAGCAGTCATTCTCTGTTCTCTAAGAGCATGGTGATCAACATGTAAGAGTTATACATCATCATTCCTTCAGTTCATTTCTTATGCAAGACTTGATTTTTCATAAATTCGACATAAATTGAAATACAACACATTGGCACCTAGAAATAAACAGTTTCCACTAATTGACACCGGTTCTATTTGGAAGTGAACATAATGAGATGCCACATAGCAGTGAAAATTGTCAAATGTCATATATTCATAAAATCCAAAGAGGCTAAACTGATTGTCTGCAACGTACTAGTGCTTGATAACTGATTATAGTTTCAGAAACTCAGATGCCGAGTTTCCATGGTAACAGGTGTGTTTTCATAATTCTTCAGTTTATTATTCAGTACTTAGATTTAGGGACTGGTAACAGCTTGTGTTTCCATCAGGGATATTTGTCAGTATGTAAAATATTCTCATACAAAATGTTTGATATTCGTTTAATCATATTCAGAGTGGAACCAATATTTGAAACTAATCACCAAGTGGTCTTACCAAACATTTAGCTTTGTTGACATATCAATTATTGTTGCCAGTATATCAGATTTGGTCAAGCTTAGAAATAGAAACATGTATGAAATTTGATATATGGAGAATCTTCATCTGTCAAAGGAACTGGATTACAGACTGTATTAACATATACTAGCAAATCCCCGATCTCATTTTGATCAGATCTTTGTTGGTGTAAGTATCTGACACACTTCCATCAATGTACAGGACACAGAGCAGTCCGTATGATTTCTCGGTCCCTAAACTGAACATAAATGGTCAAATGTGATGTCAAAAGAATCAGATGAGAAAATAAATCTGAAAAAAATGAAACTATCATCATGAAATTTTTGTTCTTTATAACTGACACATTGCTTATATATTAAAACAGGCATTCCTCATGATCAATATCAACAACTGAAAATGTGTAGGATTCTGAATTTCCCTGTAAGAAGGTTAAACACATATGTGTATTGTTTGTGGTTAACTGAGCTGTTTATGACCGTAAACCACTCTAAACTGGTCTGACAATGCCGATGTATGACAGTGTGTTAGCTTGTATGTAACATGTTGGATTCTGTAAACAGGTAATCTTGTGGAATGGTGTCTACCAGAAGAAACTGACCTCGATGGCGTAGAGTTCAAGGCCATGGCTAGTGGTTCCCATACTCTGGACAAGGATTTTGTGTAAGTAACAAATGGCTCTCGGGTCGTTTATCATGTTTCTCTAGTTCTCTTTGTATGCATTAAAGACATAACATACCAGAGCACACAGGTTTTACTTTGCATGCTTTCTCCTCAGTTTTCAGTGGGATGAAATTTTCCAACAGTAATATTGTAGCCTCAGGGTTATTCACATAAAGCATTTAAGGTGATATATGTATTTTAATGACAAAGTATTATTATCAACTAAAAAATATGTTAAATTCATCAGAACAGATATTGAACATTATGTTAGACACAGACCATATAAGACAATATGACTGACTTCAGTGTTCAGACACAGACCATGTAAGAGGATATTACTGACATCAGTGTTCAGACACAGACCATGTAAGAGTATATGACTGACATCAGTGTTCAGACAAACCAATTAAGAGGATATAACTGACATCAGTGTAATGACTGATGTCAGTGTAATGATTGATGTCAGTGGTCAGACACAGACCATATAAGAGGATATGACTTATGTCTGTGTTCAGACACAGATCAGATAAGAGGATGTGTCGTATGTCTGTGTTCAGGACAACATTATCAGATAAGAGGATGTGTCGTATGTCTGTGTTCAGGACAACATGAGGCCTGCTTCCCATTTGACCATCAAGCTTTAATGCGTATTGATTCCACGCATATTTGTGGTTGTATGTTTCAACATCAGTAGCCCTCTTGATGTGGCCCTAGTTTCATACTGAAGGTCAGGGGGTAATAAGCCTATCATTGGACTAGTTTCTTGTATCAAAGAGAGTTCCAAAAACAGAATGTTATTTTGATCTTACACCTATATATTACCTGACTTTGCCAGGGATGGTTAGAAAGCACAGTTGAACTCAATTACATGTTGTAGATATTCAACCTGCTTTAAGATGACTTGTATTCCACAGGTTACATGATTAAATGTTGAACCTAAACGGCTCCATGGAATATGTAACTAAAGAACTTAATTTGTCAAACTAATATCAAAGAAAATAATAAGTTTTGAAAGTACAGTCAAACCATGTCAACTCAGCTTTGTTTGTGTCAGATCCCACACTCTGTCACACTCAATTCATTGCTTCAACAGATAAAACTAAACAGATAAAACTACAAAGATAACCCTGAACATGCTAATGAGTAACTGATAACTGTGTGTATTTATTTATTTTTATCTTTATCATATGATGTCATATGATGTCATATGATGTCATATGATGTCATATGATGTCATATGATGTCATTGATCCATCTGACGAAGGGGCAAGGAATAGCCCAGAAACATCGTGAAAACAATAAAGAAGAAGTTGACATCCATAACATTTTGTCGTATATTAGAATACTGACTTCTAAATGCCTCTCAAGAACCTCATCATATGATGTCACGATAATCGCAAGAGATAAGTAAACTTCAAATACAAGCTTTTTCTATCTCTAATTCTCTAGGTGTTCAAAACAACAGGAATCAAACAGTATCTTGATTTAGGGCAACATCATGCATAGTGTCCAGTTTGCATGTCAGGATGTTTCAGTTTGAAATGCACCACATACATATGGCAAACCAATCAGTGTTTTGTTTTACAGTTACTTCCGGAAGGAGAACCTGTATGGCCTTGCTTGTTTCGAGAATATGAAGGTTGAGAGTGAGATAGAGCGAGGAGCAAGGATGAAGTCTGTGGGGATCCTATCTACATCCTACACCTCCCTCTACAAACACATGCAGTTCCTTGAGACACAAGTCCGGTAACTAGCCAGATCTTGGACTTGTATATCTGGTTAATATGCGACAGTTAAACAGTAGTCTAGGTTTTATATGTGATCATTTTGTGTCATTCTGTGCAGTGGTGACTTGAAAAGTCATTTCAGAAGAATTCTTGACCTATCCAAGTTACAGTTGACGAAAATATCAACCTGATTCTTCATTCATGACACACTAGTTTTGTTTCATATGGTTTCTTATCTTCCTCTTAGTTGCAACATATGTAATATTTGTGATTTCACTTTCTCAGTAAAGTACAAAATCTAGTACTTTTTCAGTTGAGTCCATCCGGGATTCGAACCCGAACCCCTCTTAGTTGTCTCCCATGACAATAGGAGCAGCAGCATCAGTACGACAATACACACATATGTCCTGGTTCTTGCTAAAGTCATATCTCATGCCCTCTTGTACCCAATGTCTTCAAATTTGGTGACTGTCTACATTGGGTGATCACACTGACACCAGTCAATTTGGGTGACCTTGACCTTATTTTCATTTTCACCATGACACTTTGACTACTTTTCAAACTCATGGTGATGCACTCCATCAGCAATGGAGTAGTAAATTAATGAATTACAGTATATGTTTTCATGTTCTTGTCTGTTATTTGGCTAGTGTGTCAACAGTGTAAACTACTGACATCTCACGTTTTATTCCCATGGATGATTGTGCTGCATCTTTACTTTTTCTAATCATTGCATTGCAGATATTTTGTGTTATCAAAATTGCATCAAGGATATTATAAGTATGAGACAGTGAAACCTCCACCTGTTTTCAGACATCAGCTGGAGGTGCCTGGCATATACACACAGTTGATTGCTTTCTATGATGACAAGAAGGGGGTGCTGCCGGCGAGCGGGTCAGCAGAGATGTTGAAAATCCCCAGCCCTGCATCCACGCCTTCCACACCCAGCAAAGAACTCCTGCCAGAAATGAAGGTGAGGCTGAGAAATGCAGAGTGTTAGAGCAGACGGCATTATCACATCTCTTTCAGGAACCTTTTTATCATGAAATATTCACCATGTAATGATTAAGCATAAACAGCTAGCATATTTCTTGCTTCATATAGTGATCCTTGCTCTGCAAAAGACATAACGCTTATGGTTTCACAAAGAGTCATGGTGTTACTGTTATCACTTCTGGATGTGTGACCCAAACATTCTGCAATGTCGCACATGGTGGACAGCATGTGAGGTACCAGTAACCAAGTGCCCAGTGATTCATCATAGCAAAGCTTGTAGCTTTTTCCAATGAAGATCTTGCTGCGGTGGACAATTTGGAAATACAGGCATGACTGGGGGAGTCACGTGGGGTTAAACCATGCTGAACAGTTGTAGTGAATGTAGGAGGTCTTGATGCAGGTTTTAGATATACAGTACTTGAAAGTAAGAAAATATTAAATCAGGTTTTCCCTGGGATTGGAAGCCTTTTGGAAGGTTTTGGTCACATCCCTGGCTATAGTCATCTTTATCAGCAGTGTTTCTCATGGCAACATTTGCCATAGACCTTTCCTTCTTCTGCAGCAGTCTTCATGTTAGTGTGCTGGAGGTCATAAGGATAGCCACAGTCAGTCCATCTGAGTCTCTTCAGGATTAGGTAAATGAAACAGAAGAAAATATCTTTACCTAAAAAGGAATACAGATGACCTAATGGTGAACTGGAACCTCTTGATAGTCTGAGATTTTTTTAAAAAGATTTCAAGTTATCTAAACAGCTTTGACTGAGACTAGGCAAAAGGGCTATTGCTTGTTTTCAGGAGCAAATCTGGGAAACTCACACCAGTTGTGAGATAGGTCTTGTGCTGAATTGGCGCTTTTTGATAGTTTAGGATTTTACAAGTGTCCTTAACAAAAGGTTTGGTATGATTATCATTCATATCAATGATTGTGTCCTCTTGTTAAAAGGAATGCATCTGAGAATTGAATTGGTAGGTTGAAATGAGTTGCCTCCCTTCAACCAACCATTCTCAGCTGAGAGGTAAGGTAAAGGAGTAATCCGATACTCTCAGCTTCACACCTAGTCTCCTTCCTTTCAGATCACCCATCCAGCTGGCTGTTTCTCCCAATTCATCAAGTTCTTCGGAGAACAGATCTACACCCTGTGGAAGTTTGCCCTCCTCCAGAAGCGCATCCTCTTCTTCTCTCCTCCACCCATTGGGGTGGTGTGTTACAGAGGTGGGACCTTGGGAAGCAACTGAGTCAATGTCAGACAAAACGGGACTGTAGACCCACAATGTTGGGCATCTCCCTTATTGATCTTTCCTACATGGAACAGATGGAATCCATAGATGACTAGAGTATTGAAAATGAATGAATAAACAATAAACCAAGACATGACAAGATTTTGTGCAGTCCTCATAATACTGTTTCTTTCTTTCACTGAAAAAAGTTTTGTGTTTTGTTTAAAGGCTGTAAGAATTGATTAAGCTTTATGATGTGGTTTGTAAGTATTTATAAAACTAATTAGAAGATGGTATGTGTGTCATTAAGTACCTGGTGATAACCAACCAAATTACCCAGCCACTAGATCCTGGTGTCTTAAGAACAAAATTACTACTACAGACCTATTCTGAATGTATGTGCAGTTCTGGCATCTCCTGTGATGGTTGATTGTTGATTGTATCCTGTGTTTAAGTTGATAACTTGTGTTTGATTATGTCAAATTCCCCAATGAAGATTTGAAATGTTTCAGTGTACTGTGCTTGTTGCCTTGGTAACCACAATATACAAGGGCTTACACGACATGACTTCCGGCCTCATTTCTATGTGAATGTAGCTGATATCGAGGCTTTGGAGAATGAAGTAACATATATAGCTTGTAAGTATATATGTATACATTGTGTATTTTGAAGGTAAACATGCATCATGTGACAGTATACAGTGAAGCCCAGTTAGCCCGCACCTCGATAATCTGGATGTCTTGCCTCCCGGAAGATTTCAGCTCGTTACCAATCTATGCCTATTTAATTTGCCTCGATAATCTGGAAATTCGGGTTCCTGGAACCAGATGCTAAGTAGCTGTAACCGATCAGTAAAATAAACGTAAATGGCTTCAGAGTCCAGATGCTGTAAGTCGTGTTCATGAACCAAAAGAACATTCCCTATCGATGCTTACTTTACTGGCCTCAATCAATGGCAACAATAAACACTCGATGACATGCAGCTGCAGTTGTTGTTTTAGTTAGACATTAAATGCTCCCAACAGAAGTCTATGTGAGATATAGCCACAATTCAAAGGCATTGATGACAAGTGAGCTGTTGTGTGATTGATTAAAGTACTTTGACAGATGGATACAGTCACGTGCACTTAAAGTAATTTTGCTTTTCGACAACGCTGCAAGTCACAAATTTGCCTCACTAACTTTGCAAAATGTGACCTTGGTTTTTGCCTCTGAAAAACTACGTCTCATATTCAACCGATGGATGCAGGTATAATTTTGCACTTTCAAGACATGCTACAAGAGATCGACTGAGGCAAAGAAATACCTGGAAAGTCTCGTGACATATTTTGAGATGTTCAATGATAAGAGTCACTCAGTAAAATTATTGATGTGGAAGGTTAATCAAACACAAATAACCTTGAAAGACTTTTTGCTCTGACTGTAATTTATTGTTATGCTCAATATTCATCGTTTTTAAAGCTTTGCATTAAGTGCTTATTTTGTTTTATCCAGAGTTGTGTCGTTTTTGTAATAGTAAGGGGAAGTAATTCTTGCTTGAACCTGGGTCCTGGTTGAGTAGTTCAAACGATTCACAAGGGTCTGGATTATCGAGGCTTCACTGTATATGGAATATTGAAGGTAAACATGCATTCAGACAGAGTATATATAGCATACCATTGTCCTCTCTTTCACATTTGTGCAGGCACTACAGAGAAGATATTCGAGAGCAAGACCCATCTATATGATGTGTACATAGACAACCAGATGGTTAGGGCACATACACCTGCGCTCAAGGACCTACTTAAAATCAGTGATGCTGACAGGGAAAAATATGCCAAACTCAACAATCAAAGGTAAGCATTGGTGATACAGATACCTGTTGTGAAACATCACTTTCAGTACTCAAAGAATTGGTGGAACATTTATGACAACTTTTTATATGTTTGATCTCTATAACTTCTGGGTTTCAGCAACCCATGCTTATCGTAAGAAGTGATTAACATGATCGTGTTGGGTGGTCACGCTTGTGACTCAGTGGACACATGTAATAGTATCTCACTTGCATATATCAATGCTTGTGCTGTTGATCAGTGGATTGTTTGGTCCAGACTGACTTATTCACAGACCACCACCATTTTGCTGGAATACTGCTGAGAGCGACATTAAACAGCAAACAAACAAAATGGGGCTGAGTGAAGGAAGCTCCCTTGTACAAACTGAGGAAAGACCCATAGTGCTTGAGTGCTTGTTGAAGATGGCTGCTCAGTTCGTCATCCATCTTGCTAATAATTTTGTTGTGACACTCCAGTTGTGGTCGCTGTAGTGTGTCTATAGTGGCTGTCTACAGTTTCCCTTCTTCTGCAGATCCTCCTATGTATTCTCTCTGCAAGAGGCAGGGGAGCAGGTGATTGATGAAGAGGAGTTCTTCTCAAAGTAAGGACAGCTTAATATGATAAACTGTTGACAATGTATCTTGTTGCTTGTTACTTGACAGAGCAAAGTTGAACTCACCAGGAGTCATGTCAGTGTTATCTAACCTGATTTGACGTTAATCATGCCAGACCTTGTCATCATACACTGATCATGTTATTCTTTCTGCCCTTCACATTGTTTTATGTTCAGACTTTTTGACTCTTTGACTTTGCGCTGAAGACTTCACCACTTGGGTGAAGTCCATTTCTTATGTTCCATGTTTTGGTATCGCTTGTACATTACTTAAAGCAGAGTTAAAGCTTACACACTTGTCCATTTCTTTGTAATTCTAACCTAAACTATTGAACACATCAGCTGATTAACCTAGTAGCTAAAGCATTGGCTCATCACACCAAAGACAAGGGTTTGGTTGGATGCAATGTGTTGAGCCAATTTCAGGTGTCCCCTGCTTTGATATTGCTTGAGTATGGCGGCATAAGACCACACTCACTCATTCACTCTTTCAACACATCAGGGTTTTCTATGGTGGCCGTTAATGTAAAATGTATCTACTGACCCTGGTATAAGACTCAGCTGACAGTAAGGATTATCCCTCAAAATCAGTCCAGATTTCATCTTCAAGCAGTGCGAATATAAAAATCTTGTCCAGTGGCATGAAATGGCACCGTCTACCAAAGCCATCTTCTGGCTGTTAAGATGAGACACACTGACTTAGTCTGGCAGACTGCTGCCAGTGTTTGTCACCTTGTTCTCTTTCAGTTCACTATTGTCCTTTTTTGTCATTTCAGTTTCTTCACAGAACTCAATGACAGGCTCTTCCAAACTCTTCTGGACATCTCATGTTCACAAGATCGCCAGTTGACCTCTGACCACATGAAAAGCATGGGCCTTGACCCTGTGGGTGACCGCACATTCCTCATGGAGCTAGTGGAGCATTATGGGATAGATGTTGTCTTAATGGTGGATAACCCATGCTGTCCCAAATAGTTGTCTCCACACCACACTCCCCCGTGCTACAGTTACATTTCTTTCAGCTGTCATGTAACAAGGTGCTGCCAGTTTTTGAAACAATTTTGAATATTTGAGTAAGTTATTTATGCATGTCAGGGGCCTGTTGTGAACACAATATTTCCCCAATAAAGACTGTTAGGATCAAATGTTAACCTTTAAGCTGGTATCCTATTTTCAGAGTAGTTATTTTAAGGACAACCGGAATTGACATGATTCATTCTACGATTGAATGAAATACTTCAGCATAGAAACAATGTTTTAAAATGGCAGCAAGTCTGAATCCATATTGCTTTATGTTGTAGGCAAACTTAGAACTTTCAAAAACTAGTACATCTGAATTTCCCTTCAAATTACATATATCACACCAGAAACATTTCTAAGACAATAATGGCAAATATTCATTACATTAAACATTCTTGAAAGCAAACAAATAGGACATATGACAAAATGGCTTGATCACTGTTATTATGTGGAAATATGAATTTGGAAATGAAATATTTTGAATTTAACCTATTTTGTGAAATAAATGAAAACATAAATTTGTCATTGTATGAACTTGATGAGCATTTTTGCACAAAATTGAAAAATAACGATTTTAGCCTTTACAAGTATTGCCCTTCACAATGCAATATGTATACCAATTTTTCATTATGCAGAAACATTTTTATCATTCCATTAAAAAAGGTTACAAAACAAGTTACATGTAACCAAACATCCATGACAAAATGCTTTTAACTAAATTCATGAAAATGATGCATCAAAATACTGTATTCAGACAGGTTGCTTCGTGGGATGACTGCTCTGAAAGTAACACACCATGCATATCATTCAACCGTGTTGTGAAAATGTCATGGTTTATTGCTGTGTCTCCAAGTATCTACACTTGTTAATGATGGCAAATACCTTGTGCTACTTTAATTAGCTCTAAACCATGTCCTCATATGTTGTCTTGAAAAGACAGTCAGTTCTACATATCATGTGTATCAGTAGAAAACCAAATAGGACCGTTGGCAGTCTTACCAAGGTCAAGTCAGTTGTTGCAAGTATTCGTGTCTACAATGACATATGTTTGTGTTCATGACTCATCGGTTATCAGCTGATATTAAGAAGATTGCTTCGTACTGGAGTTACCTCTCAGGTGCTGAAAACTGCAGCAAACAATGAACTGTAGTGTTTCTGTAGAAGCACAGTTTTTGAGAGTACACATTGCTACTTCATGATGTGGTCGCTAGTCTAAACCAATCCAGCAATGGCTTGTTCAAGCCGGGAGAAAACAGGGTTCAGTAAAAACTAGCTTTACAGCAGACATTAGTTTTATTACTGGACATCTTGTACAAAATGTGCCATGGCATTGTGATATCTGTCACACTTTGCTTCATGCAATTCCAGACTCACATCAGTGCTACTCTGCAAATTGTCGCTCTGGTTTTTCCGGTCCTGGTGAAATATATATACCTATGTAAAATGTACTTTGATGTTTAAGAATCTGTTTGCAGATCTAGCTAACTTTGTTTCTATAGTCAAATATGTAATGGGAAACTTTTTATCAAAATTCAGATGGTCAGCTCAGTTAAAAAGAGTATTTTGTGCACTGTTCAGACTGTGTCACCCTACAGTGTTGAAAGACTGTTCTTCTGAAACAGTGCAGGGGTCATATGTCACTTGTACATGATCTTCAGAAGGCTGGCTGCAGTACTTAAGTATCAATTGACCTTTCATGAGATGGTATCAGACATCTCAGGTCAAGTGGCAATTTAGTTGATGGGTCAGGTAATACATCTATCTGTCTATCTATCTCTCTCTATATATATAGGGCAGAGACACACACTTACCCAGAGTTCTGTTTCCCAGGCTAGCTGAAGCCATGATGGCAAGGTAGCTCATCGCCATTCTTGGGGACTGTTTAAGCATTCAAGATATCATCCATATGAGATGTGATCACCTAATGGTGATCTCAAGGAGGATCATATATCTATAGAAGAGCAGGGGTAACATGTGTAAAACCTGTAGCTTTTAGACTTGTTCAGAGATAATTCGAGTATGAAATGATTCGTTATCTTGTGAGTTGTGAGGAGGTGAGTCATTTTGGTAATGATGCCTGTTTCATGTGCAATATCTGTGTTTATTATGTATATATGCCCACACCTGTAGATAACATTCCACCAGCAGTGACAGTGATGCATATACATGTCATGTCAATTTCTGTCTCATTTATTTTAAAACTGAGGAACATTGATATTTTGACAGATCATTCTTGTCGCATGCAAACTTCCTCAATGCTGCTGAAGTATGCTTTGTCTTGTCTAACAAGTTCCTACCAGACGTGGATTTGAAATTGTTGATGTAAATAAACGTTATTTTGTGGTTGATTCTAAGTGGTTGACATAACACAGAAGAGAAGCTAGAGTCTGAAATATATATGACCTATCAAAAGTTTAGACTCACTTAAAACACTCACCATATGTTATATGTGTGGTTACATCGAAGATGAATTGCTCCACTAACTTGGGGGAACCGACTGCAAACCTTATGCAGATAAATTACATGAGGGTCATTCATCAAATTGCTGAAAAGCATGTGGAAATATTGTGCATGTGAACAGCTGCATTGGGTGTAAAATTTTGTAAAGAATTCGCCAATTTTCACATAGTTCTTAATTTTTGAACACATCACAACAATCTTTTCAACTTTACGAATCTGTTTTACAATACATCAGTTCATGTGTAAGGAGTACCTTTAAACAGTGTGGAAAAGTTTGCAAAATCTAGATTAGAACAGTACACCAAATTATGTAGCTACATTTACTTAAGTGATTCTAGACTATTGATGGGGAGTATACAATGTCAGGTACAACTATACTCAACAGCAAGAGTAATTGTCATGTTCTCATTTTATCATTTGGGGGAATTTTACATATTTTCATTTCTTTTATGAGATTTTAAATTTGCCTGTGTAAAGTTGGCTGCAGTTTTCAAAAAATATGCCTGTAGCTCAGTTCTTTAGGCAGGCTGAAATGTTTGCAGATTATCATTACCCCAAATTGTTGTACAGCTAACTGAAAGACAAACTTGGAAATGTGTCATCAGTAGCACCAGCTAGGTCTGTCTTGAGAGTGGTGTGTTGTGTAAGTAATAGTTGTATTATCATAATTACAACCAGCTTTCCATAAGTGTTTGTTTGATGACAGTTACTTATGTCCAAATTGTTGTTGGTAACTGTGATGACATGTTGTCTGTTATGACACAGCCTGTTACTTGTTGTTATCGGGGGACCAAGTTGCTGTACATATATGTTGGTAGTTCCTTCTCAAACACAATGAACATGTACTGCATATTAGCAGCCGTTTTAAGCAGTGAACAATTCTTAGGACACTTGAGCATTTCTTATTTCTTGGGTATGTCTCAGTTCAGTGATTCGGTGAGATTGTAGTTTCACTTTTAGAGATTGTGAACAATAAGTGTAGTTTAAAACATTCCCTTGCTCCTTTTTTTGTAATCCTTATGAACATATACCTACGGTATAGATCTTGTATTCCAAGAAATATGTGTGTACTGTGACAAGTCTGAGGATGTATGAACTTCTATTGTGAGTCAACACACAATATACCTCTTTTCTGCTCACAGATTCAACATGTATTTCATTGTACAGTTCACTTTTGCATCACTGATATACTTCATAGTTTCTTGTGTGGATCTTTTACAGCCCCCATCAGGCTGGATATAGCAGAGCCAGTCTTCATGTTGTGTTTGATCTGTCACCAGCTACTAAGATTGGGTATTCAGCCTGAAAATCAGTTTCCTAGTGACTTCATGATTTAACCACTATCCTTCCACTGGAAATTTGTACATTTATCAGGTTTCAGAACTGATATTTCAAAACATATCAATATCTTCACATTTGAATTTTTCATGCTGAAAAGTAATCCAAAGGGTTATGACTACTAAGATGATCACATTAGTAACATTTTATGACTGTTCACACTTTAAAGTTTCAGATCATATCAGTATTTGCATATCTAAATTATCTTATGAAGAAAAAAATAGTCCATAAAGTACTGTTCATATGATAGTATGGTAAACACAACATGAAATGACAATAGGTTCATGTAATCCCAGTTTGGCATTTCCCCCAAAATTAGATACACTGTTAGAACATGCACTGGCCATTACTTTAAGCCGCCGTCACATGGCAAACTAACGTTTGACAACACATATTGTTGGAGCTTGTGAACATTCCAAAAACTCGTTCACCAAGACCAGTTTCAGAGTTGTCAAACTGTTGTCGAGAAATAGGATCAGTCTCTGTTCTCACCACCGTTTCCTTCAAACTCTCAGCATTGTTGAATGTTTGAAGTCTTGTCAAGCTCCTGTTGTTCAGAAACAACCAATTGCAGTCAAAGAAATTGTCATTGCATGTGACATGACCTTCAACTGACACAACAGTATGACAACATGCGTTTGACCTGTAAAAATGCAAGCTCAACAATTTAAAAATTTCAACAACAAGTGTTGTTAAACTTTAGTTTGCCATGTGAAGGCCCCTTAAGAAATTATATTGGCTGGTCTGTGTATATATTACATATTCATAATTCATAATGTGTTGATTCATAAACTTGTCCATTTGGAGGGTTCCAATGTTAATGGTAATATGTAGTTTAACAAAGGTGCATGGTAGCATCTAATGTGTAGTTTAAATATTCAAATGTAGCAGTGATATAAACTGTGTCAAATGTTTGTCATTCTCAGAGTTATGCCCCTTTCATGTGGTTCTCTTCGATTTTGGTGATGAAGGTGGAAAGAGATACTATGTTATTAACTTTCCAACTCAGTGATTCTTGTTGATTCAACATGTTCAATAATATTTAACGTGAACACAAGAACAGAATTATGTTTCTTCTGACAACTATGTGGTTTTCAGAAACTAGTATTTTGTTTTAGTTTGATATCAAACCTAAAATGTGTAATTATTTTATTTACTGAAAAATACACCTTAGTGATACAAATCTGCTTGACTCATTCTACTACCTATTCCCTTCATGTTTCGAAATTTTAATAATTTAAAGCATTTTGGTATGTTTTTGATTGAAATAATTGTTAGTTTGATACAAGAAAATTTTAATGATTGTTAGAGTTTTATTTTTGTTTAGGATTGTGCTTTGTCTTTTAACTCGGGATTTGAACATCATTGGTGTTTAAGTGGCGATGGTAATATTCTATAATATGGTGAGCATGTTGATAAGGCTCACTACTTTGATTCATACTGTAATCATTTCTGTGTGTATTTTGTATAAATATCATTGTATATAGGAAATCTTTTATTTCATGTTCTGTGGAGAACAACACATTTTCTGCATGGTGAAATGCTAGTATGTATTTCTACAACTGAAGTTATATTGGTCAGTCATTCCCACCACCATATATCTATTGAAACTAACATAAAAAATTCTTTGGTTTATTAAAATGGTAGATCAAACAATTAGTGAGCAGATCAAACAATTTACAAATACCATTTACAAATTAATCTAAGTTTCCTTTTAAGAAAGGAAATATCAGCAATCTGTCAGGGGAGTCTAAACCGTTGGCATGTAGACAAGTTTGTAAATCAAAATGACAGTGGCATTAAATACCGTACCTCTCCTTTACTCTGTCTTGTTTCTGTGTTCAACACCCCAGATATTATTCAGATAGGCAGTCACCTTCACCTTTAAATGGAGACAGAATCCAAGTGCTGATTGCTATCTGTGTTGCATGTCCAATCAAAACAGCTGTACATACTGAAATATACAACTGTTTGGTGATTGATAGCTACCTACATCTCTCAATCACTGTATCATCTGATACCTCTGTCCTTGTATAACAGTCAGAAAGATACTACTAGTTAAATTTCGGTTTGAAAATGGGACCTGACAGCAAACACTGAGAGTATGTGGTAGGGAATATATTAAAACATGTATTTTGATGCTATGTATGTTACAGTTCTTTCATTCAACATGTGTGTAGTAAGTCAACAAAAATAGTCACGATAGGTTGACAGAGTTCTTCTGTTCAATGTGATAATGGAAATACACATTGTGTTACATTACTTGCAGTGACTGTTGTATACAATGCTGCTGTCGATGCACACTGCGGGGATATTCCTCTGTATGCATGTTATATGTATGTACCTGATGGAAACTGCATGTCATGCTCCGCTCATTATGCAGACATCTTTATCAACTTGTGAGTTTTATCTCAAGAATAAAATTGATGAAAATATTCTTGTTTTGTGTCTTTTTTTAATTTGTGACTTAGTACAAGTAAGCAAGTAATATCAGTGTGTGGTTATGCTGGGATGTTCTTCAATGATTTATCAATCCACAGCATGAACCATGTGGGGACTTGTGTTTTCCAACATCTGTAATAAGATTGAGGCCCATGATGTTGATCACTCGATTGTCTGGTCCAGAGTTGGTTATTTACACACTGCTGCTATACAGTTGGAATAGTGCTGAGTGTGGCTGTAATCAACAAACCAAAACAAGGTTCGAAAACTGGTGACGCTGGAATAAAACCTCAGTTTGTTTGATAAAAACAAGCATCTCCAAATGCATGTTCCATTTTCATGATATTTCGATTTGTAATTTAACTAGCTACCAAATTGTGTATTTAAAATACTGTCGGAAAAAGAAAGATAACTGTGTTTAGGTTGTTACTGTGAATCGCACAAATTTACACAACTGCAAATAGGATATGTCGATACGTAAAAGGGTATGTCCTTTGTAATACGATATCATCGCAAACTAATTTGCATAATGTTATGGTCTGTTCCAAACACAGGGACTTGTATCGCTTAGAAACAGCGCTCGAAAGACATATATGTGTATAGACCCTACCCCAGTACTATAAATCCTTTTATATAGTACTAGGGTAGGGTCTATAGTACTAGGGTAGGGTCTATACACATATATGTCTTTCGAGCGCTGTTTCTAAGCGATACAAGTCCTTTTATATAGTACTAGGGTAGGGTCTATACACATATATGTCTTTCGAGCGCTGTTTCTAAGCGATACAAGTCCCTGTGGTTCCAAATACGTCCCTTTGGCCATGTTAAGGGGGAATCCGCACTGCTCATTTCTGCATTGATCTCTCCCCAGTAAAGTCTTTTTTTCACATTTCCTATCTCCCTACAACGGGAACTGTAGCCAGGACGAACTTAGTTTAACAGATACCGAACACTTTCGCATAAAAAATAAATTGCAGATATGTACGTGAAATGAAACAAACCTTTTTTCTTTTTCCGACAGTCCTAAGTAGATTCAAGCTGTTATGAGTACTGTGCTTTACATTCAACTTTACTCTGAAAGATAGTGTTGATAAAATCTGCAGCCATTTTTTTCCGAATAATATTTCGTGTGGTTGATAGTAAATCCTAGTAGGTTCCTGTGTCGACGACGTACGGCATAATGATGACCTCTGACGGGAAGAGTGAGTGAGTGAGTTTAGTTTCACGCCGCACTCAGCAATATTCCAGCTATATGGCGACGGTCTGTAAATAATCGAATCTGGGCCAGACAATCCAGTGATCAACCTGCCAGGAAGAGACAGGGTGAGGGGAGCGAGTGGACTACGTGACAATATGTGGCGCATACTATCTGTGAAAAACTACTTGCATCTTCAACTTCCGTTGCTGTGCATCACTGGTCGTATTCACGTCTTCATCTTATTTAGTGAATGAGTAAGGTGTTGTCTATCACACGTGCTTCTGTGATGCTGCTATCATTAATTATAGAAAATGTGTGATTCCTTGTCAGGGACTCAGGAGGATCTGAACTGGAACTTGGCCTGTTGAAGTTCACACGGGTTTCATTTCAGCTGAAACCATCCAGGGTAACAACCCAGTACTTCTTCAACTAACTAGCCTTAAACCCGATCACATTCAGATCACAAGTGTTAAGTGTATTTGTGTGCATGATATATTTTTGAATTTATTAGACTCCAACCTGAGGGAAGACGGACATATGTCCCCCTGGCATCTAGAGGTCAATTAAGCGCGACTCTCACGAGAAGCCGCAATATTTAACAGTTTATATTTTTCAAACCACCAAAGCATGTGCACTTATGTTTACAACATCTTGTAGGAAATGTAATCTCCTACATTTGTGTGTAATTTTATGGTTGTCTTTAGATTCAGTGCCGCGCGAGCGAAATTTTTGCGGTCAACGTTTACCTTTCAGATCTAATGAAAATGTGCGTCAGGAAACAACTCGGCATCCATGGAGTTAATCCTTTGGACATGACAGGTACACATTCCGCCCCTCACTCTCATTTCAAGTCAGGCTGAAAATATCCAGGGCATATCTGCAAGGTCTTAACTCCAAATTTGCGTGTGCATCCATGGCGCAAGGTTTTGATGTCTGCACATGAAGCACGCGTGTTTTTAAATGTACATCATACGATGGTGTTTTAGATGTCGGACGGCCATGAAAAACACTGGGATACCTGCAAATGTATCTTACCATGGTTTGCTGAAAATATCAACGGCTACATGCAGTGGGTATGCTGCAAAGAAAATATACGTGAAGTGGAGTTGTTAGACATTCAGTAGCACCACTTCATCTCTGTGGAGAGGTCATCTACTGCAGCACAACCTGATCTTTTAGAGACGTCATCTACCGAAACACAACATCATCTCTTTGGAGACGTCATCTACTGAACACAACATCATCTCTTTGGAGACGTCATCTACTGCAGCACAGCAACATCTCTTTGGAGACGTCATCTACTGCAGCACAGCAACATCTCTTTCGAGACGTCATCTACTGCTAGTCCAGGAGGAGGCAGCTGAAAAATCTGATGTAGCCTCCCCAGTACTGATTTGGTTTGACACCATTTTCAGTTAGTCTTGGGCTCATGAAAAGGCCTGTAATACCCTCAGACTGTGGTATTAGTTTTTTTTTGACAGGCCATTTTATGTGGTGGAGCGTTTTCATGACATTTGGTTTGCTCCTCGACAACATCTCAAAGTTAATCATGGATAGTTTTACTACAATCAATCTGACCACTTTCATTTGACTTTTGTGTATTGCTAAAGGATGTATATTCTTTCACACATTTTTGCTTTTGAAAATAATCAAAAAGACCACCATTTTGAACGCCATCTTGAATTGTCGTGTGTTGCTTTCTCAGCAGTTAAATGTACATAAAAATTAACACCGAATGTGTCCATTTACATCCAATGTTGATACTTTTGATGTTTTTGACACATGTGTCTTGTAGAGTGGTGGCTGGGCACAAAACAAGTAATTGTGTACGGTCATGTCGTGGTAATACAGTCTATTCTTTGAGACAGGGGATTTTAGCGATTCTCCGACTTTTCATGGAAATGTTTGGTGATGATTAATTTATTGAAAGTTTACATTATTCTTGTAATTAGAATCGGTTGTTTTGGTTCCTGTTTTCTTCTAGAGTGACATGTTATTTGGAATTGTTTCATATTACCCAAAAATCAAAATGCCAGCGATGGTTCCTAACGTGTAAACATAGCAGAGGACTAAGTTTGTATTGACATGTAAACAAACGATTCATTAGATGTTTTATACCGTATCGAAAAAGAACAAAATTTCAATGGTATGGTTTATGAAAGCGTCATTTGCCCAAAATTGTTGATGAAATAACATCACCCAAAGTGTTAGAAAACTATGCTTCAAGGCCGATAACTGCGTCTAAGCTGTTCCCCGGCTCTACAGGGTCGGGGAAGCAGGGGTACAGCTGCCCCCAATATTGTTTTCACAGGTTACTTTTTATGCATAAACGTACTGATATAACACTCTGTTAATGTTGATAGTGCTCCCTCAATTGAGTAGAGCTTGATGAGAATCCATTGCACTCTTTCAGGACCGAGTAGAAATACAAACTTCTTAAGAACAATTCACTTGGTTTTCAGAATATTTGCATGGAATACCAAAGTAACTAAGAACATAATGCGGTCGAGTTTCATCTGTCTGCGAACGGAGTTGACCTGGTGGAAACTGTGTACAAACGTATTGCAACTGATGTCCAACTATATTATGTCTGCACACATCCCCATTAAGTTTGAAGTACGCACGGCGATTCCGTTCGTCATATGGCAATCTTGTTTAAGGTGTGTTATCACTCCGTCCCATTTTAGAACATGTAAAACACTGGACTGTGGGAGTTGTCTTACTGAAGTCATCTGAAACTCACCAACTACATTCACACAATTAGGTGACAATCAGGATTTTGTCGGTCATTATATCTTGTGTACAGTTTGAATATAAAACCGTCCCAAATCAAATCTTCATTACAACTGACAGCGTCTTATTAACACACTTTGGAAACAGGTCAAAACACTTCAGTGACTGTAATATCAGAGAATGTCAGAGAATGTTCCAGATTGTATACGCATACAACGCGGCCAGTAAATCCGAACGTCCAGAATAGCTGAGTGAGTGAGTGAGTGAGTGAAGCGTTTTGACAATTAGTGTAGGCTCGATTCCCAAAAATGTTAGTTTTAAAGCCAATCTCAATCATTCTCACTTTTAGTGAAGTCCTATATCATTATGTCCTCATTTTGTGCAGTTGATCCAGTCTACCGAATATGTCCTTCCCTGAAATAAGGCACAAGGAAGGCCTTTAGAACATCGGAATTTCATAAGAATATCTTTAAATTTTAAGGGAATAAATCGGAATTTGATACAATTATATAAAACATGTATTAATTTATATGTTCTATTATCTGCAACCAGATCTTAATACACACATAGGCAATGTACGATTATTCAAAACCAGATTTAATCCATAAATGTACAATCTACGATCATTTAGATGTAAATCTGAATAAACAGATGTACAACAGGTGTATGTAAAACCAGATCTAAATCCACAAATGTTTAACCTACAATGTACGATGACTGGAAGATGCATCCACACCATGACTTGTATGTACGTGACAGCTGATTCAGCAAAAGTACATGTAGCTGAAAATGTAGCCAAGAGCTTTCTAAACACTGGCTAGTAAATATAACATCTTATCATATGGAAAAAAACATAGCTGACTAGGAGCAAGAATTAGCTCTGAAAGGATCGTATGAAGAATAAAAAAGAAGTGGTTCTGAAACGTGGTATAAAGAATTAAAAAGACGTACTGTTATCAGGAAAACGTGTAATGTGTTTAAAGTTATATTGCTGTTTTTTTTTTGTTTTAGAATATCGCAAAACTTGGAGTATATCACATGTACTTTGTAAATCACCTAGTTGTCAATACTGTGGCTTCAAATGCAAATTCCTTTAACGTCAAGTTCATCCCTATCGAGAGATTTAATTCATTCAAAAGGTATGGTCCTACTTTGTCTTTCTAGGATGCATGTCGCATCACAACACATCTTTAGAACTAGTTTGCAAAAGGAAAAGACGAACAAACCCACCAGTGAACATGATGGGCTAAAACTTCAGTGTCCACCATAGCACCATATCTTGATGATGACATGCATACAGTGATAGCTGTGGTTTGGGTGTTCCAGTGGTGTAGTGGTGGATGTAGTTGTGTCGTTATTAGTGGTGGCTGTGTTGCGTCCCATGTTGTGTCGGTGGCTATGGTGTCTACATGTAGTGGTGCTTGTGGTGATGCAGTGGTGGATGTTGTAGTGTACCCATGTAATATCGGTGGTGGTGCGCCATGTATTGGTGAATGTGATGGTGGTGTCCCATGTACATGTATGGTGGTGTCCGATGTTGAGATGATTTCTCACTTTAAACAAAAAGTAAACTAGACATGGTGAAATTGATATTTCGAATCCACGTAATTTCATCTTGCCAATTGAAAATTTACGTCTTAGAATTTCATTCAACTTAGGATACATGGAGTAGGTTCGGTGCTAGAGCCTGATTGTACAGTCAGGATGGCATGGCAACCCAGCTAGTTTAGGGTTGGCACACTCTGTGGCCCCAGTCTTTTCAGCATCCCCAGTAGGCCCAATGCTGACTGCAATTGACTGGTAGATTTAGGTGGTAGTGTAGATAGGGACCCTTCGTGCATGCCCTGTGCGATGCTATCTATAGATGGCATAACTTAGTGTTAACCCACCATTCCGTCCTTCAGTAGGTAGTTCGAGACAAAGCAAGTCCCGATGATCACTTTGAGAGCCAGTGTACTGGCCGACTACGCGGCCACCTGCTGGTAAAGTATTTCAATATTTCAGTGTCATATTTAGATTAAATTTAGGTTTGTTTTCACGTCCCGACATATTTCTTTTGCATTTAAATCTATGGGGATCGTCGAATAACCGAATGGTTAAAGCGTTCGCTCATGACGTTCCAAACAACCCTAATTCGATTTCCCATATGGGAATGATGTGTGAAGCTCGTGATATAGCTGGTATATTGCTAAAAGCGGTGTAAAACAACACTCATGCAGTCTTTATATGTATGGGAACTATAAATGATGTAGAATACTATTTACCTTTATTAGTAGAACCGTCACCCACGGAAGCAACTGTTTTTTTTCAACCGATCTTTTAAATAAATGACGTCTACTGCTAAGTCACAACTTGAGTTTCATGTTTGGGATTTTTTCTCGTTGAGGCATATATTTTGCATTGATACACACAGTACTAATGGTGTAAAATATGTTTATTATCAGAAGCGTGGATTCCATCGTCCTGGGGGCGGAAATGGACCCTGAAGTCCCCCAGAGGCATGACGACTGCCAAGAAGACATTCCATGGACAGAAGTGGATCAAGGATTCTTCTGGAGCAGGATGTGGACGTGGATGTTTTACTGTTCGTACTTTTTGTGACAATGTACTATGCCTGTCTACTACTGAAAACCTTCCAGTAGAATAGGTAGCGTTGCATACGTTGAGGGAACACGGTTCCAGAGTTTATTTCTCAAAAAACATTTTATCTCCGGTTTTGCGTTTCGGGCTTCAGTTACCTTTGACCTTTTTCAAATATGAAATTGTTGGTGTTTATGTTCGAGGATTTGGTACTGTTCCATGTTGGGAATGATGACATTAAAAAACGTAATCCCCACAGCTAGTCCAATTGTACTTGTTTGTTGTTTTGTTTTCGAAAGTTGTGAACTCGAGAAGAACTGTTTTTGTCCATGGAAATCGGATGAGCCCGACTTTATCGTCGTGTAGGAGTGCTTGTTTTTGCCATACACTGCTAAACACTGCCAACACAGAAACACATCAAGAAACAAGTCCAACATTAAAACCAAATACATCAGTACACGGGCGTATTATAATATCTACAGACCAGAACTTACAATACAAAAGCATATCAACATTACTAGATCACATCGTACAGACTTTTATTTCAGTGTATGTACCAAACAATCGAGTGATATCTGTAGATGAGACAAGACATTAAATGAAAAGCTCCCACCTCCGGCAGTCTGGAATATCACATTGAGCAAGTAAACTACCAAGTACATGTTTGGAAACAGTATCTGCAGCCAATCATATTCCTTCACCACTTGACCATTGTTGGAGCATATGTGATGGTCAGCTTATCCCTCTTCTGGTGTTCTGATGTCGAGAGATTCTGCTTTTACTGACATAGAGTAAATACAATAAAGTCAGCATGCCAGCAGACAGATCTGTCAACGCAGTCATGCTGTCACTCTTGAAGTAAACAGGAAACAAAAACAACTGATTCTAGTTGCAAGAATAATGTAAACTTTCAATAAATGAATCACCACCACACATTTCCATGAAAAGTCGGAGAATCGCTAAAATCCCAAGTCTCAAAGAATAACCTGTAAAACATTATATTACCACGACATGACCGTACACAATTACTTGTTTTGTGCCCAAGCCAAAACTCTTGATGTTTTCAGACACTTGACTCTTGTAAAGTATCAACATTGGATGTAAATGGACACATTCGGTGTTAATTTTTATGTAAATTCCAGATGGCGGTCATTTTGATTATTTGATTATTTTCAAAGCAAAAATATGTAAAAAAATGTACATCCTTTAGCAATGCACAAAAGTCAAATAAAAGTGGTCAGATGGATCGTAAAACTAACCATGATTAACTTTGAGATGTTGTCGGGCAGCAAACCAAATGTCATGAAAATGCTCACATGAAATGCCCTGTGAAAAAAACCCTAATACCACAATCTGAGAGTATTACAGGCCTTTTCATGAGCCCAAAACATCATACTAACTGAAAATAGTGTCAAGCTAAATCAGTACTGGGGAGGCTACGGCATCCTATTTCTAGGCCCCTTTTGAGATTCTCCTCCTGGACTATGCAGCACAAGATCATCTCTTTGGAGACGTCATCTACTGCAACACAACATCATCTTTTTGAGATGTTTCTACTGCAACACAACAATCCCGACTTGCCGTGAGCCGAACGACAATGGCTTTCGTCACGTCAACACGATAACCATGCTGGGTTTGTGCATCATCGGAATCGACACAAAACATCTCGGACAATAGTGGGTTGAGACCAATCAGCGGTGGAACAGCACCCAACAGATTAGCGAGGCAGAACATCTGGTCCACCATTGTACATCAACGGCAACGTCAGTGTAACTTGGTAAAGACAATATCCGGGGTTCAGAAGGCAGGACTGGAACATAGATGAGTTAGTTGAGTAAGTAAGTAAGGCTCTCCGCCGCATTTAGCAATATTCCAACAATATCACGGCGGGGGATACCAGAAATGGACTTTGCACCCACATATGGAAATGAACCTGGGTCTTTGGCATGAAAAGCGGAATAGAGCGAGTGGCACCGAGAAACAACTAGCCAAACAACGATTGAGAACTCAATCCATGGTCTTCTAATGCTGGATTATGCTGACCTAAAATCATCGGTGAACCTGAAGGTGTTCAGTTTGGCAGTAGAGTGATCTGTACAGAATCAATCCTCGAACTCAGGACAAAGTGAATGCTTGAGTTGATATGTAACATCGTCATGACAGATTCTGGTCACAGAGAACAACCCCAGTGGAACTGACTGCAACCACACTGTGGTCATAAAGTAAAGTCTATCAAACACGTATTGTTTTCAACACCGTGCCCATAGTGAAAGGTTGGAGAAAATAATGGTTTCAGGTGTTAATGTCAAGTTTGTGTTTGTCTAAGCACATCTGTGCTTATTCTTTAAAACAAATATATTTTTAGATAGCGGTTCCGTAAGTTCCGTTATCTCATGTCTTCATTAACCTATCCTTATCGCTGAGGTGAACAACTGGATCAGGTGGTCAGGTTCGCTGACTTGGTTGACACATGCCATCGCATCCAAAATACACAAATCGATGCTTATGATATGGATTGTTTGGACCAAATGTGATTATTTATAGGCCACTGTTAATTAGCTGGATTACTGCTGGGTGCGGCATTACACAACAAAGCTTATCGGTGGGACCACAGCGTTCTGTAGTTGAATCTGGAACCACGATGACTCTCCCAGATCAGTCACCTAGCATAACTATACCACCCTCTTACCTGCCTCTTACCACAACGCAACATCACTCATGGTGTCGACATTGAAAAGATTATTTCATCGTAACGACAATGATAACACTTAGACACTACCTGAATTTGTTTCCTTTGTGCATGCATCAATCGAACAGATCCACATGGTTCATTTACACATTGTTTTCTATCTTATTAAAAACTGTTGATAATTGGTAGTTAGAAATTGCCGTCTAATTTAATGAATATTGACTACATTCATCACACAACATGTCTGATAAACTGATATCACTGATACACTTGAGACAAATGTGACGATGTGGTCGAGGTCTGGCTTTGATCGAGGCCTTGGAAAATCACAGTCTGAGATTTCAAATCTCGACGACCAACTTTCATTTGAAACTGACGATTTTAACGGTAGCACCACCACCGGAATGAACGTGTGTGTGTGTGCGTGCGCGCGTGCGTGCGTGCATGTGTGTGTGCGTGCGTGCACGGACAGACAGGGTGACGAAGAGAGTGTGTTTTATTCGTCAATGGCTGCTGGTTGCATTGTTAATTATCAATTAGCTTAAAGTTTGTTTAATCTCCAACTGTGACATTAAATATTTCGACGTCATAACAATGGAGTGCACCGTGGAACTATTTTATGCAAAGCCGGCGTCATCATCATCTGGTAGCCTACTTCTTGTTGGTTTTCGTGAGCAGCAGTGTCGCACAAATTTAGGGCCTGTTGAAAATGTGCGTGACATGACTAACAAGATAGCGTTTAAGCACACAGAGTATATATAATTTTCCTAGAGTCAATCCACGTCCAATGCAGAATATTGTAATGAAGCTATGCGGCACATGATCAAAGAGGTCATGTTTAATTTCACCATGGTAGAGTGCACTTAAACAAACCTGTACTGTCTTTTCCATGTTGAGTTAGGTTCATTGTTGATTTAACGGCGCAAAACTGACTGAAGGCATTTCGTCTAGCGCCATTAAACCTACAGGTAGCCTTGCTGTGCAATAACAGCTGAGTATGTGTATCTCTTACATTAAACACAAGTGCGGTATATATGGTTATTGCTCATTTAAAGTGCCATTTTGTATGGGTTTGTTTCACTTTATTTGATGCTAGATCAAACCAGAGCGTATAATGACTTGACAGTAACGGTGTTGTACACGTAGTCGCGCTAGGTTTATAGGAGGTAGACCTGTGGAGCTGATACAATGGATTATGATTCATATCCCTCTCATATACATATCGTCCGGAACATCAGATCCTAGACGTAGCATATGGTCACATTGTGTACATGTAAGAGTGCTTCAGAGTGAAGTTAGGGAACAGAGTTCACCATAGTTCACCCAGTATCACGTTCAGCAGACTTTCTGGACATCTGGCTCACTCTGTGCACACCTACTCACTCTCTGTACATCTAGCCCATTCTCTGTACATCAGGCTCTTTCTCTCTGTGTGTGTATTCGGTTCTTTCTATGTTCATCTTGGTCACACCTTGTACATCTGGTTCATCCTCTGTACATCAGGTTCACTCTCTGTACACCTGGCACACTGTGTATTACTGGCTCACTCTCTGTACATCTAACTCATTTTCTGTACACCAGGCTCACTCTCTGTATATCCGCTGCACTATGTGTTCATCTTGTTCACTCCTTGTACATCCGGTTCACTCTTTGTACATCTGGCTCACTCTGTACATCTGGCTCACTCTGTACATCTAGCTGACTCTCTGTACATCGAAGTACATCTATCTCATTTTCTGTACATCAGACTCACCCTCCGTGCATCCACTTTACTATGTGTTCATCTTGTTCACTCTCTGTACATCTGGTTCACTATTTGTATATCTGGTTCATTCTGTACATCTGGCCTACTCTACATGCAGATCAATCTGTATATCTGGATCGGTTTCTATACATCTGGTTCACTCTCTGCACATCTGGCTCACTCTGTACTTCTGCTTCACTCACTATGCATCTGGTTCACTCTGTGTACATCTGATTCACTGCTCATACATCTCGCACACGCTGTGTACATCTGGTTCATTCTCTGTACATCTGGTTCACTCTCCGTATATCTGACTCACTCTCTATACATCTGGTTCACGCTTTGTATATCTAGCTCACTCTCTGTACATTAGCTCACTCTGTATATCTAGCTCACTCTGTACATCTGGTTCACTCTCTGTATATCTAGCTCACTCTCTGTACATCTGGTTCACTCTCTGTATATCTAGCTCACTCTCTATTCATCTAGCTCACTCTCTGTATACCTGGTTCACTTTCTGTATATCTAGCTCACTCTCTGTATATCTAGCTCACTCTCTGTATATCTGGTTCACTCTCTGTATATCTGGTTCACTCTCTGTATATCTAGCTCACTCTCTGTATATCTAGCTCACTCTCGGTATATCTGGCTCACTCTGTATATCTAGCTCACTCTCTGTATATCTAGCTCACTCTCTATACATCTAGTTTAATATCTGTACATTTAGCTCATTCTGTACATCTGGTGCACTCTCAGTAAGCTACTTCTCTCAACGCCAGTAATCTAGATTCCTTACCTCTAAGGCAGATGTCATCTACTCGTCGTTTACTAGTAGAGAAATACGTCTAAACTGCCATTGATCGATCATGAACCCTTTGAGCCCAGATGGCACATTAATTATACAGTCCTTGTTAGCTGAATGATATACTGGACTGCAGACAGCGTCCGACTTGACTTAATGTCAAGATACAGCCTTGTCACACTTTATTGACACGTTCGACTTGACTTAATGTCAAGATACAGCCTTGTCACACTTTATTGACACGTTCGACTTGACTTAATGTCAAGATACAGCCTTGTCACACTTTGTTGACTTGTCCGACCTAAGTTACTGTCAACACCCAGCCTTGCCAGACCTGTCGGACCTGTAGACAGCGTCCCCGTTGCATACCTGTCCCACCACTATCTTCTTAGTGTTGTTCTGGCAAATATACCGTTGTAGCTCCAAAACTAGTTGAACTGATAAGATATGTACGCTGAAATTTAGAAACATGTTCCCACCACGAATAACCTTTGTTATCAGTAACAGCATACAGCGGAGGCTTTGGTTTTGACAATAGTGAACCAGTAAGCCGATTTGAACAGTATACCCGTTTAATCATGGTGTCAGCACTGGAGGATACCCAAAGTGATGTAGATGTCGTGATTAGATATCTACCACTTTGACGAAACCCACGAACACGCTAGGAATCAGATCAAAATGAACATTCGGAATTTCCATGACTGGAATAGCAATATTTGCAAACATTGTAACAGTCATGTGTTAACTCAGAATTGAAAGAAAATACACCCCAAGAGTGATCTGTGTCATACAGATTACTAGGCAAGCAAAGATAGACAATGGCCAGTTCAAGACTAAGTAGCTCCCTACATTTGTAAGGCAGTGAGTGCTGGGTGTGGAGACGTTTTGAATAACATTTCAATTTAAGACTTCAGTAGGCCTAATGCTGACGGGAAACCTAAAGTAATTCACTAAACATCCCATACGGTGACAGTAATGATTCACACCATTACCATATTCATGTCTAATCTGGAAATTGAATTTATGAATACAGGATCAAGGAACATCAAAGTCAAGCATCTCTGCACTGCGAACAAGAACTCTAGATCATCCGTGAAGCAGGAACAAAGATAAGGGCACGAATGTTCTTTGAGTTGATGATACTCATTGCGACGTTAAGTATTCGCAGTAGCCGGGTACAGGTAGCGTCCATCTTGCTGGGGTTTCGGTACATATGTTTGTCTGAAAATTCAGGATAGCTGCAAAATACAAACGAACCCTTGATGAAGACAAATTAATAAGGTGACTACTCACTGTGTCAACATTACGTCATGTACTAGTGTATGAACTCTCCCCCAACACATCTTGACATGTTCATTCGTGCCTACAGGTAAACTTATCTTTGTTCCAGTGTAACAGTTGCATAAAGAATGCAGCTTGTAGTAATAACGCTTCTTGTCTAAAGCAAAAGGGTGTTTATCTCAAGCACACACAATAGACTCAAACGAAGTGGAGCCTGTCAACGTCCTTGTAGACTCAAACGACGTATTAACCTGTCAACGTAATCTTAGACTAAAGGCTCAGTCTCTGACTGTATGACATGATTTTAACCAGTCGCAGTCAACAATATTCCAGCTACATGGCATGTGTAAATGATACAAACCTGTCCACCCGTTACTCGCCTCTAACGACAAGCATTTCAACGGATTCTTTGGATCGTCAGTCCAAGAGTCAGTGAGGATCTAAATGCCTTTGCTATATAGAAAATATATAGTCTGATTTCGATTTCATTAGGATAGTCTAACCCTGCATCGGTTTCCGATTTTAGCTGCGACACTTACTGAAGGTAAAACAGTAAGGAAGAGAGTTTTTTATGTGGGATGTGTTCGTGTTGGAGGGGACGTGATGCTGCTGCGGACAGACATTTACCATGAGCGCGATTACACTGCTTACAAACCTCGAACAACCGGGATTCGGACCCAGAATTCTCCCACCCCTGTGTGACAAAAGAAGGGAGAATTGAGTCAAAGATGGATGGTAAAAGTGCCATGCAGAGGTATCTTTCTTATCATCTAATACGTTTCCAATATATGCATTTGTTCCGCGGAGAGTGGAAAGTTTGTCTAACGTTTCATAAAACCAATCCTCTTTTGAAAGTCCGCCAAGGACAATCATGTACTACCAGAAAGTGTTACGCTAAATGCTCTGGGTACACACCAAGTATATCCAATTGTGAGCGGTTGTTATCAACAGTGTGTCAGGGCCTCCTTTCACAAAGCACTAAGGTGATCGTAAGTCACTAAGGTAACCCTAGTGCAGTGTTAAAGAATGGGAGTTAAGGTGTACTTTAGCAAAGGTTGCTTCGTGAAAGGAGCCCCAGGTAAACAATTATAAACCATGCACACGAGGGGGCTACACGTAATGTCGGCCCAAATTGATTTTTATCGCAATATGATATCTTTCGTGTTTGTTCAGGGTGTTTTAAGAGGAAACACTTGACAGTAGTGCATAGGAACAGTGTTTGTCTGAGTGGAGATACGTTGTTTCATAGCATGAGACTAGGTCTTACCCGAGACGTCTTCCGATGGTGTCTAAACATCATCTGCGTGATGTCTGCTGAGTGCTCGGAAACTTACAGTATCCCAAGTTCAGTTCCAATTCCTGTGCCGAATGGTAATTTACAAGCCAGCAAGACGTTCGGGTCTAGATGTTATTTAGGAGTAGGTTATTACGAATATAGCCATGATGTGTTATCTGCAGCCAAACGTCTGTATATAGCGCCAGACATCATGCTGATTAGTCCTTACCACATTATGTTGACAGATAACTTCAATCACTTCTCCTTGAGACTTGTTATAGCAGATAACGTTATATCACTGCAGACGTGTAAAGTAAGACATCCTGCCAGAATCTATTTTAGCTGGACATAGATTGATGGGCAAACAGATTAATGTCGCATTTATGGCATGGGTCCAAGAATCGCTGGGGAAGATATGGTTTTGAAGCATCATATTGTCCATTTGTCGACAGACGAATCTGTTAATGGGTTATCAGTCCAGTCTACATGAATACGCTGTGGAAATGTCTCATTGTCTCCTGGACATCACGGTAAACATATTTCACGTTGGGATTCAAGGTCAGATTATATGAACACGGGGATCGGATGGTGGGACTCTGCAACATGACGTCAAACCCAGTAACATGGGACAGACCACCGGGCAATAGTTGCACAACTACTGACTGGTGAGCTTCCCAGAGACAAACAACAACCCCTAGACTGAAAACAAACAAAATTGAAAGAGCAAGTGACGAGATGTAACTCTGGGCTCTGGGCTCACATCCAAACTAACACATGTAACATTATATGTGACATTTGATATTGTTATTTCATACGAAAAGTAATCCAGATGAAAGACATACAAAAACGTCAAACAGAGATATGGCCCTTTAATACTTCACAACGTAAGTCAACACTGACTGGCCTTGTTATTCACAGATTCACAGAAAGGTTGCGTCGACATGGGTGTGAATAAAGTGCAGGTAACAGCCAGCGGTCCCTGACCTTCCAGGTATGTAGTCACGTTGCCTTGTTACTGTCGGAACTTGGCAAGATGGCTATATTAGTAGGAAATGTCTTATCATAAAGATACGAATAGCCGCACCCTTTGTAGAAACATACCAGGAATTATATAGCTGACTGAAGAGCATTTTCTTTTTGTTTCCACACAGACCAATTGCACAGCACGATAGACACTGTGTCAACTTGTCTGACCTTGGAAATGTAAGTCATTTGCGTATACATATGCGTATACATGTTTCCTGTTAAACCACCCTGACACTTGTACTGATTTTGTCCCGGCACTGGTACACAGTTTTGCATGCCAATGAGTAAATTGGCCGTAAACTATTGTGAGGTGTACATGAACTGTGCGGGGCTGCGTACCAGTACGCAAGGAACATTGTGAAATGTTCAAAACTTCTGGTAGCAGAATCTCCGCTCAACTTGCGTGAACTAGTGGTGAACATTGCGCAGCCTACTCACAAACACTCTGGTTGATGCGTATCACAGTCCACTTTGATCACGAACTGCGTGCGACATGGTTGCGACAGATAGCGCAAAGTTCACGCCTTCTATGTTGTAGTGAAATGAGCGAGCGGGAGTTATGTATTGCCACGACTTGTTCTCACAAATGCGCCATCGGCTACGACATCGGCACATGCCTGTCATGATCATTAGGGAGTTGCGCAGGCCCAGGAAGTCCAGCCCGGTTGTCTCTCCTCGACAGCTTTGTGCAAAATACATTCACAGTTCTTCTGTGACCCTCCCTCTGAAGTACCACCCTCTGCCCCAACATCAGCACACAAAAACTTGTGCTATGAGTTTCAACTCTGAAGGTGTACTGTAGACTTGCATAAGAATTACCGTTGGACACTAAGCGAAGAATAGATGCCCGCTTGAGTCTTACCTTCTGTCATAAATGTGGTCTTCTTTTCAAGATGAGGGGGTAGCTTCTCCACCATGTCTTTGAAAATGTCGAGGAGGCATTCTCATTGTAGTCGCTTCTCATAAAACTCGCCTGTTATTGTATTGTACTATCCACGTGAGATCTCAGCCACTTAAGTTGAATTTGGAGCTCTAAAGTAGGCGTCATCAGGTGTATCGTGTTTAGATGTATTCTGTTAACGTGGACCTACACCTCATACGGACAAAGCGACTGTTCTCTAAGTATCATATATCATAGTATGGATCATAGTAATAATATAGATGTTTTGCGCATCAGCGACGTCCATCATAGGCCATGACGTGTTCAATGTTTCTCGGTATATACTTACTGATATATAATTACCATGCTTACGGTAACCTAATCATGCCCTGCGTGTCATGTCGTGTTTGTTAGCAGCACGCCATACAACCCCAACTCATTACGTGAACGCTCTAAAATGTACTTGGACAGTTGACACTGACGATGAACCCACAGACTTTAAAGAATATCAACAAACACCTTTTTTGCACTTTGAGTTTATTAATAATTTAATTTGCTATGCCTCTATGTAGACACCAATTTGTAAGAGAAAGGACATTTGAAACTTAGGTTAAGTCTGTACAATCTTTACATGTAGGTATACAAAATGAAAGACTGAATGTTGTTTATCGCTACAAGATATCTAATTTGGCACACAGATATTCATTTAGGGTTAAAAACTGTGATCCAATCATTTCTGTTCAGGAATGCCAGTTTCCGATGTGTAATGATGACTGTTTGATGACAGACATATCATTATGACCAGTCCAGTTTCGTTACGTGTTAGCAAAATACCCTGACATAACGTGGCACAGAAACGCCCGCCCACTGAAAGACAGATGCTTGTACTGCTGAACAATTATACCGATTGCACTCCACAACAATCGATTAAAAGACTGAGGAATTTAGCCCAAGAGTTTCTAACATATTTATATTTATGTTCATCTAATGTAATATGAGGATATGTTTTTTCCCTCTTTGTCGTGTCTGGATGTACAGAAATGCGAGCTTCCCATGTGTTGTGATGACACTTTGGTGACAAGGTATATTGTCAGGATATGACCCAAATTACAGAAACGTCCGGACTTTCGCACTGAAATAGAGATATAATCACTGCTGAACAAATGCATCCATTGGTAAATGTAGGCCGCAGCAATCGATTAACAAACTGAAGAATATAGGCTTCGGTTTTAATATTTTTTCTTTCGTGTACATTTGTAACGGAAGGATACATGTGTTCCACTTTGTCGGGTCTGGAAGTACGTATAATCAAGGTTTTCACACAAGGAATGAGATGTCTTAAGAAGTGTGTACACTGCACCACTGCATACCCACGTATCAAGTCACTGAATTTACATTTTGCTGCTCTGATAGACTACATTGGAATTGTGATTGTGTTTACACGTTTTAGATCATGATTTGAAAGAACCCCATCACATTGTTATGCTTAGTTCGATCTCTGAATTCATTCATTACCCCCTTACATATTTAAATACCGTGAGTCGTATGGTATGAAGGTCTAAGTCAGTAGTGTGATTCCATGCGTTGAACTGACTTCGAAATCGAACTGCGAGCCAATCGTACTGACATGTCCCCATCTCGCTGCATTTTGCTGAAACCACAGTTTCTTAATCTTTATCAATGTTATGACTCTTGATATCGTTTTACCCTGAACATTCATTAATTGTCATCACAATTGTTGGTAATGGCTCAATATTGGTTGTATTTGATGGGTTTTACGTAACTTTCGTTGTGTGGATGTTGTAAGCTATGCCAATATATGGAGAAAAAAACAACACGTGTGTGTGTGTGTGTGTGTGTGTGTGTTTGGGCGTGACGTGCGGGGAGCTTCGGTTGTGGTCCGTCTCGGGTTGGCTGTCGGGTGTGATAGAGGGGGTGGGGCGAGATGGCGTAGGTACGATTTGTAAAGAGGTCGGTTAGCAACCTGGGCTCGGATCTCTAAATGTAACAGGTCTTTATCTGCAATATTTAAAAAAAAACAAAAAACAAATAAAACCCCTGAAAATCTAACCCCAGAAAACACTCAATGAATCTTGCTAGAAAGTGTCCTGCAGTCACCACCTGTATGTTTGGCTGATAGCAACTGTTATCAATACAAGGCCGAATACTTTATCTGCAACCTTGCCACGTATCTACAACACACGTGGGTCAGTAGCGGTCAGTATATACTGACCAGTGGTAGCTATGGGAAATTATCTTGACCACTGTGTCGCATCTTAACCTGGTCAGCTGTCCATTTTCACGTTTCGGGGTAGTACATAGACTGACTGAAGTACTGTAGTTGTCACGTGACAAATCGTTATCCAAATGACCTCTAGACAACTGTTAAAACAGGCATACTTATCAAAGATGTCAGGTTTCATACCAACCAGCATAATTTAACATAATTAAAATAAAATTATCTGTCAGTCTCTTAACAGTGTTGTTACCGTGAAAAGAGAATTTGGGACAACGTCTTAGCTTCCAGAATCAACTGCAGATTCCGTGACAGGAGAAATTGGATTCTCACGTTGTGCCATTGTCTGTGACAGAGCTCATGCTTTCGGCAAAAGGAGTGAACCATGTGACTCCTATACCGCCCCGCCGAGCTGTTGGATATGAAGGGTAAATACATCGTATCCTCTGCTTGTTTCGGACGGTCATTTATGTCCAACAACCCATGCTCTAGTACTGTAGGCCGACTAGAATAATACTTGACTAGCCAAAGTGACTGTTGAATGTGCTCAGCTTGAATATATGATTCTGTGATTTTTGATATATGCCAATGGTGTGCCATGTTAAGACTGAAAATCCATAGCAAAGGACATAACACTGAATGTAAACTTCGTTAAGAAACATTGATTCTACTCTGGACTAGTCTAAATGTAGAATCTTTGCAAACACAGAAACTGGACAAAAGTACTGTGAGAATATTTCTTTGAGTGTTATTTAGAAGTTGGTGGGATGAAGGGAGATAGTTCTATGGCCATGCAATTCTTTCATTACAATATATGCCACATTGCGTTGTAGATGGATTATCAAGCAATGCTGAATACTGTGAGATAGCAAGGCACAATGTTAACTCCTTATGACATTCGGGACGCCCATGCATACCCTTCATCAAAAGTCAAGCATGAAAATATGGCTCGGAATGATACTCTAGTCCAGCCCTAGAGATGTGAATTACTATTTGACATCAACGGGCGGATGCAGATCCACAGGAAAGTATTTTGCACGCATTGAACATGGTCTTGTTAAACGTCCTCCTCCAGAATGAACTATGGGGAATCAGATACTTCAGACACTACTGTCTGACAATCAGACAGGTTTATTCAGTAAAAGGCCTCCGGTCCATCATGGAGTCATTTACATATCACATCGATAGTTCAGTGCACACCTTTTATGACATAATTTGGTGATGCCGAACGCATTTCGGACACATCTGTCGTGGCTATCATTCTTGTTTCATTTTGCAGACAGGAGAAAAACAATGAATGTTGATATATGATAAACTATACTAGGCACATAAAGAAGCTGTGCATACAAAAATTTTAAATCTATATTTATCAAACCTGTGTACACGCATAAGGATTTAAGCTCAGGGTGACTTAGTGACATGTATCCAACATGCATGCACGTGCCACCTTTCGTGGTCGACGTTGCTGCACGTGCATTCCTGGAAAGAGATTCAGAGCAAATGAATGCCACAAAACACTGTCACTTTGCAAAGCAACTCCTGCCCTTTTGCGATAGTTCAAAACATTTAACGGGTATTGAAACGCATAGCATGCCAAGGCTAACGTCTGCACAACGTCATGAGACCACTGGCATTGTCCGTGAGTGAATGTATCAACAAATAAGTGGCTGCACATATCCACTGCTACTGAAACACCATTTCTGCACTGGTGAGACGCTACCAGAACTCAAATAAAGTCATCGATCAGCCACGTTCTGGGCGTCCACGTGTAGCAACGCCAAGACAAGACAGATGGATAGGCTGACCCATCTTCACCACAGGTTTCAGACTTCAGTGATGCCTACCCGGACCATCCCGGGACTTCGCCGTACTCATCCCAACACAGTTCGACAACGTTTACGTCATCACGGGATCAGACCACGACGTCCCGCCGTATGACCTATACTGACACAACGTCTTCGACAAACTCGTCGAATGTGGTGCCGAAATCATGTCAGCAGACCCTTGGTTTGGTGGAGAAATGTTGTCTTTACAGCTGCGTTCATGTTTAACAATTCACATAGTGATGGACGTCAACGTACCTAAAGACGCGTGGGAGAACGTTATGCACCTTCCTGTGTCTTGGAGAGGAATCGCTTTGGTGTTGATACCGTGATGATTTGGGGTGGAGTAACAGCACGCCAAAGAACTCCTTTGGGTATTGTTCTGGGCACCTAAACTGGTTTGGGCAACAGGGATCAGATTCTTCGACCAGTGGCAATTGCTTGTTTGCAACGCCATGGCCCTTGGTTAACATTCCAACAGGTCAATGTCCGTCCTCATAAGGCTGCTATGGATTTCTTGCAACACCACAACGTTGACTTACTGCCTTGGCCTGCAAATTCACCGGATCTCTCCCTGATAGAGCATATTTGGGACGACACGGATCGACATCTGAGCCGTCTCCCTCATCCGCCAGATAACGTCCTTGACCTTGCAACAGAACTTGAGAGAATCAGGCGTGACATCCCACAAGCCTTCCTTGCACGTTTGATAGGCTCTCTACGTCGTCGATGCGGACATACCCGTTATTGAGCTTGTGACATGGTCGTTTGACCCCTGTCCCGCTTATGAACTCGTGACGTCATTGTGATTCACTTTTCAATTCAAATTTACCCGACTTGTCATGGTCTCACGATCCCTCCATCAAAGTCTGCATGTACCCTTGACATTGTTATCGTACTTGCTGACAATGTATTTGACAATGTACAGTTTCTTTATGTGGCTAGTACATAAATGATATTTATTTTAGGTTACAGTTACTGTACAAGAAAATAAATCCGGACTAACAATCGTGTCGACACATGCATTCCGCCTTTGACACAATGAAGTTCTTAGTACCGCAATGCAGTTATGTCACCGACGCAATGGCCTTGAACACAACAGCATTAGTCTGCTGCCAGCAAAACTTGTCATTCCTGTCAGCTAATCATGTCAATGTGTATATTGTCTCTTCCTGTCTCGACATATGCCTAACCTCTTTAGTCTCAAGGACACTGACGTCAGTAACAGAAAAAAGTAATAAACACTTAAAGCATATGTTCCAGCTTGTTTTGATATTTTATGAATAATGTTTTTTACGGCTTTTATACTGTGTAAAAGCAGGTTTGTAAGGTTGGTGCTCAGCTCGAGACTGTCCCTACAAACAGAGCTCACATTTTATATGGGCAGCTTCAGTTCCAAGGTGGCCGAACGTGAACACGATAGTTAGTAACTAATATACGTAAACAGTTTCCTTTAAACATGGTAAGCGTTTGATTTCTTTTACGTATGTTTCAAATGCTTTGAAAAGAGATTTATTGTCTTGGAAATTTATATGTCCTAAAGGAAAAGGACAATTGTTGGCAATGAAAAAATACAGTTTGTTTTGTGGGAAAATGTCAAAAGGTCTATATTAGAAATGAAAATGAATAGACTTTGTGATAGTGTCACGCTAAAAGGAACCAGGCATATATATTCAGGGACTAAGGGTTTATGCTAGAGGCATTACAACATGACAACAACTTAGTCCAAATCCATGGTCTTCATACGACAAAGCATGACACAACTCTTGTCGAGGCTATACAGACACACTGATTGTCATGTTTCTACGGGTTTCCTTGATATTCTCAGAACATTCTCAGACATCCTGGTTATATATGGATATGACACAGTGAAATGCAAACCAAGGATACCACACATTAGGAATGCCAGTAGGTTATGACGTCACAATGATGCGAGCAGACGACAAACAATAGTTTCTTGCGTTGTGGTGATGATGATGAGATATCAAGACGTGCTGTCGGTTGGGTAGTGGTATTTCACGTTGTGCTGTGTAGCACAGCATATCCCATCGGTGTTGAAGTTGACGAATGACGTAACTGGTGCTGCTACAACTGTATACTATACACTCAAATTTGGTTTTGCGTCACATGGTCTCTATTTTGTATATCGACAATCACCGACTCAGTTTCTATAAGCAAATGGAAAAACTATGTGGCAGACGACATTTCCGCGTTACATCTGACTTCTGCAGTAGGGGCAACGTGCCCAGTGAGAAACGACGGGGAATCCCCGAATGTAGACCGTCTGACCTTCAGCATGCTGTTGACAGATCATGATGACCCAGCACCACCTGGGAAAGGTCAAGCTTTAAATTGTCACAGTTCTATAACTCCAATTTCACAAAATGTACGTGATACATCTCACATCCCTCTGTCAACATCAATCAGAGAGGAAAAACCTAGAATCCGGCACAGCACGCTTATGGAGCATGCATTGTTGGCACCACACGTGTATGTCGCACTATATACAAACAGACCAGTCAAAGACAGGTGCTTTGTATGAGGACTTCAGGTCCCATACACACAACTGTAGTCTCAACATGTTTAGCAGTTTGAAGGTAATGCAAGATACGTGAAGCTTAATGGTTCTGTCTGTGGTACCTCGCACAGCAGAACACTGGAAATTTGGGCGGAAGGCGAGATCAAAACAATCATGAGATCTCTGCAGGAAAGCCTACATTTACCCACGGTTAAATATGTTTTTTCTTTGAGTCTTAAAATAGGCCCGCCTAGGTCATGAATATATATTTTTAAAAACACGTGAAATATTTTTAGGCAATTGGATGTAACAAAGTTGTGAAGTAGATTGTGTACGTATAGGTATTGCTACAAAATTATTGTGACAAAATTACTTGCAGTCAATCTGATTGCCAGACACTTGGTTTATTTAAAGCAATCGGTACGATTGTTCTTGTACAATATAATTTGAAATATTGTCAATATAGCTTAGAAATGTAGAACATGTTTTAATATGCTTTTTTGTAATGTCAGTTTACATTATATATTTTTTCACTTAATGCATAACAAATTATGTAAACATGCTAAATATATTAGAGTAACACACAAATATGTGCACCTTGTAAAATGTGTAAGATTCTAACTGTGTGAAGATAATTCCGATTGTGTTAAGATGGTAACTGGGTGTGAGACGATGTTGTTTACAGTGTTTAACCGGTAAACATGTTTAGTCTGAACACCTGTATTCCGTGCAGGGTTTTAATACATCCTTAAACATGTTTAGAATTAAAGATGTGTTGTGTGTTTTCAACTTGTCAACACATTATCCTATATGGTCATGCCACGAAGCAGCGCTGTATGCCATGTAGCTCAACATTTTGCTCATTAGGACATAACACCATAACACGACTATATACGTAATGTGGAAACTTTGGGATCTTAATTATATCGTAATTTATGTTTATTATCTGAGCGATGAAGGGAATATGTTTCGATGGTGACGAGTTGGGAATGTTCAGCTAATGGTACGGAGTGGTGTAAGTGTTTAGCTGATGATACAAACTGGTCTTTGTTTTCAGGTGACGGAAGAGACTGTGTTTATTTGCGCAGGCATCACAGATAGTGTGAACTATGCTATGACTTTCCTGTGACACTTTACTTCTGTGTGAGTTACTACATTATACAGGTGAACATAGGACCTCCTGGCACATAAATGCAATACTATGTAAACAGTCCATCAACACTAGGTATTAGAATGGAGATCAGTTTGTCTAGTGAATGAATTAACTCATATCTTTCGGCACTGCAATATCGGTAAGTGGGTGTTATGTTTATTTGTCTGCAATGTAAGACTTAATCCCATACCGTACACACTTTAAAAACTTGTTAAATATTGTAAGAATGTTTTCAGACACTTACATATGATGACATGTGTATAGCAAAATGAAGTGGAACTTCAGAGGATTCTCTGACGTTTAAGGTTCCATTATTCCATTACAGAAAACCATCACGCATTACACGCCACGTGTCGTTTAGACATATAAAATCACTGATTGTTTCATCACTCAGCTCTGATTTTCAGGGATACATTCATAAAATTTAACCAACATTAATGTTCAATGATATCTGTGTCGTCTGGTAGTGAGTGAGTGAGTTTAGTTTTACGCCGCACTCAGCATTATTCCAGCCATATGGCAGCGGTCTGTAAATAATCGAGTCTGGACCAGACAACCCAGTGATCAACAACATGAGCATCGATCTGCGTAATTGGGTACCTGTGACATGTGTCAGCCAGGAAAGCAAGCCTGACCACCCGATCCCGTTAGTCGCCTCTTACGACAAGCATGGTCGCCTTTTATGGCAAACGTGGGTTGCTGAAGGCCTATTCTACCCCGAGGCCTTCACGGGTCCTGCTGTCTGGTAACTGAGACTGGTTACTGTCCGGCGTTGACAATGAGACACGCATCATGTTCATACCACCGCAAGGCTATCCCTGTGCTCTGCAGCAAGGAAGCTGCATAAAAGAAACACCCCCTTCATCGTCTCCTTTATCGACACATTCTGGTCCTATCTTCAGGTCCCGATACCGGCTTAGACGTTCATCCAAAGTATTATCCCTGGTATTTCAATAATCTTAAGAGTGACTTTCAACACTTTCAAAAGTGACTTCGACTTTCAAAAGTAGTCTGTCGTACAGACCCTGAAGTATATATATCCATGAAAGCCCACGCAAGTCTAGAAAATGTGGCAAGTCTAGATTTCCATAGCTTCAGCTTCTGAAAATGAAGAAAATCTCAGGGCCCCATTTCATTATATCATTTGTTTTCACTGTGAACGTTTTTTCAGTAAAATATGTTCATTTCAGAGACTACCTGTTAGTCTACGGGAAAAGCGTCTACACTTCAACGGAAGTGTTATTGTAAATGCTCGGTAGGTCGAAACTTCTTCATCACTAATTAGGTGAGTGAGTGAGTTTAGTTTTACTCAGTTTTTTGTAATATTTCAGTAATGTCTTAGCGGGGGAAATCCGAGATGGGCTTAACACAATGTACCCGTGGGGAATCGAACTTGGGTCTTCGGCGTGACGAGCGGACGCATTAACCACTAGGCTACCCGGGCGCCTCACTGTGATAAAGAGTCGATATTATACATCGCAGCACATGTTGGCATCAGTCATGAAATTCATTATTAGGCATTCAAATCAATTGCACTACATGTTGCTATCGACAACTAGCGCTGGCTTCTTGCCTAATGTCCTGGGCATCTGTCACAAGTCAGTGATGTTTATCGTTGCGATGAATGCTGTCGATTACATTTCCGCGAAAACACCATTCAAAGTCCAGTCTTCAGTGAAACTAGCCATTGATTAATTAACAGTCTCCATATTACATAGCATTTTAACGCTCCTTCTTCACGCACAGTGAATAACTTTTTTTCAACCGGATTTAATTGAAAACTGAATACATGCACGCTCATCTTGTTGATACCTAGGGCTTCCTTCCATGACGTCAGGCTGGGATTTTCCATCAGCTAATCATTAAAATATGGAGAGGAGTGTGATTCAAACACTACAAAGGCGGAATATTTGCGACTATAATACATGCATGGTGGAAGCTGTCTGAAGGCTGATTTCATGTACAGTAGTCAAATAGACTTGACACTGAAATACTTGCAAAGACGAAAGACAGATAAAATATCTTTTCTTGTGTATTCGTTTGAAGACATTTGGCTGGTGAAATCCTCTTCTGACCCTACTGTTAATAAATGTGAACCAATTACTCCCTGAACACATGGTCAAGTCAGAAGCATGTTCATGTGCTGAAGCCCCATTGTTTCATCATAAGCTCAGTAAGATTAAATTATGCTGAGTCAATCATAGTGTGTGATCCGACACATTAACACTGACCCTGCTGGAATGTAAAACAAATGCACTTTCAATTACATGTACTTACAAATGAGTTGTTCTTTACGTGTAAGGGAATCTCTGAACGCCTACACAGAAGTTATAATTCAAATTTCACTACTACTGAATTTTCTGGTTCATTGATCACTTGATTGTTTGGTTTGTTTACATGCCGGAAGTACTTCTGTGGAGAGAGAGAGAATGGCGGGTGCTGCCGGCAGGGCTTGCTTCCCTGATATTTTTGCGATCCAGTGACATATATTTCCACAGTTATTCCCCTTTAAAACACATCAATCAGATGGATTGTGTTTGTGTAAATAGTCATGAGTCTTTAGTGGTTTGCAAGGACGTATAACATTTCCAGGTCCGGGTAACCTCCTTTTCCTACTGTTTAGCAATGGCAAGCCACACCTTTGTAAGAGTGAATGAGAGTGAGTTTAGTTTTACGCCACGTTTAGCAATATTTCTGCAATTTCACGGAGGGGGACACCAGAAATGGGCCGTACCCATGTGGGGAGTCGAATCAGGGTCTTCAGCTTGACGACCGAACGCTATAACCACAAGACCACCCCGCCGCCATTTATAGAAAGTGAGTGAGTATGGTTTTACGCCTATTTTATTTTTTTTTATGGTTATGACGTTTGAATTCCCCTCTAAACTAATTCTTGCAAAACATGTAAATTGAATGACACCATGACTAATGCATTACTCCACGCTTAACACTATTCCACTTAATATCCCCAGCGGCATGTAAGTAGTGAGAGAGTGAGTGAGTTTAGTTTAGTTTTACGCCGCACTCAGCAATATTCGAGCCATATGGTGGCGGTCTGTAAATAATCGAGTGTGAACCAGACAATCTAGTGATCAACAACATGAGCATCGATCTGCGCCATTGGGGACCGAGATGCGTCAACCAAGTCAGCGAGTCTGACCACCCAATTCCATTAGTCGCCTCTTACGACAAGCACAGTCGCCTTTGGCATGTAAGTAAGTAACGAAGACTGACCAGTGACCACACTTCACCTTCCACCATCCCTGCCCTGTGTCAGTCTGCTATTGGGACGCTGCAACGAGTTTCGACTCATAAGCACGCTCCGGGTTCTATAACGAAGGAGCGAGTGAAATGTTGGTCAACGTACGTCGACTTAAACAACAAAGTGCTCTGCGACCGTTCTCGGGCGCTCTTGTTTCCATTTCAAACGATTAGTTTCTCTAAGGTTATTGTTGCAGTTTTGGAAGTATATTTTCCTACTTCGGTGATTTGGGTGTTCAGTTTGGGTGTATATGAGTTCAGTTACGATGATTTGTTCACCGTCTGTATGGTAGGCCGGAAACAATATTTGGGATATATGACGTCAGGCGAGTGTCGGTGAGAGAGGAAAGGTCAGCGTGACCCAGTGCGAACTACGCCTTCGACAGTATCCATGACAACTTGTAGTGGACAGCATATGTACAGCCGATAGCCAGGACATGTAACTGACATCACATGTACTGCATTGCCATGGTGGTCGAAGCCCGTCGTTAGGACAAGGTTACAACGGTATTGTAGCTCTCGGACTAAACTGTGAGAGTAAGGTTAGATGAATGGAAATCTCTTTTAAAAATTAAAATAACAGACTGGCGTACGTCCTTGTACTGTTCGCTTATCTAGACATGCCTATTTAAATGATAGACTCTGTCCCATTGGTTCAGCATCCAGTACAGCCTTGGAGCAATGCTAGGCTACGTATAGCGATGCAGCTATGAGTTATGTTGCATTTCTGTGACGTATGTTAAAGCATTGTTATGTAAAAGATGTAAAAGTATACACAGCTATGTAATATTCAAATATATTGTCAATATTCAGTTGAACAACTTCACGGTTCCCTTTTCCTTTGAGTATAAGCATTCTTATTGATTGGCTGTTAGCGCTAGACTTGCACATGGAAACGGTAAAGGAATCGAGCACTCTTTACAATATTAAGAGAAATGAAATCAATATTCACTTCATTGCTTATAGTGTTGCGTGTCTACACGCAGACTTTTAATGCACCTCTTGAGGCAGAAGTAGGACCATTGACTCGCAGCGTGTTGTGAACATTGCGTCACCGATAACCCTTCACAAAGTAAACAAGCCGTCACGGCGCTTCACGTCTCATTGCTGAAGTGTAAGCTGGTCTTACACGTAGTTTCTTAACGGGGTTTTGTTTGTGTCCACTAACTCAACAGGGGTCTGCTGTGTTGATGTACCTTACACAGACAACAAATGTTCACTTTGTCTACTTATCTTTGAAACAACTTAATTAGTTTATTTAGTTATTTCTCTGAGCAATACATACTACACACGCTGTATGAGAAGTCAGCCTTCCATGTGCACTAGTCAGTTGTGTTTAGGCGTTTGAATCAAACATTTCACCACCCTTGTTTTTTCGCTGTATTTGACAATGTTTCATTTCACTCAAACTCAACGACTATTGAATCAGTTACATCACTGCAAGTTCCAACATGTCGTACACAAAAAATGCACGTACCTAAGAGTAGAACCGACCTCAGCATATTTCAGTATACTAGTATATGTGGAGTAGAACCGACCTCAGCATATTTCAGTATACTAGTATATGTGGCTATCAAATTTTAGGGTGTTTGTAGTATACGTACATCGCAGTATTCTGTTGTGCATCTGAAGGAATTCTGCTTCCGGTTTGTGTGGCGGGGTTATTTTACTCTTATATTCAGAGCTGAGCAATATGTATGTAAATGAATGTACGGTACATGTAATGCTATATTTGCTATTGTCATATGACAAAGTTTATAAGATCTGCCTTTTGGGGAAATAAAACAGGTCTATCCATCGGTCTTGTGGAGATCACTTGTTATAACTCTTGCGCATAGAGAGGAACGGGAACTAAGTGTCAATCAGATGCCAAAATTCTCTGTGCAATCTTGTTTTTCCTAGATGCGGCACTATCCGCTTATCATACGTCCGTATTCAAGGTTCACTGTGATTATAATTCAAATTCCTGATGTTTCACTTTCGTCAGTGCAGACCTGGATAACACACATATCCAGCTGACAATGCTATTATATTTACACCCTGATTCACCTCTCCACGGTGATAAAATAGCTAAATACAAATGATGCCACTGTCCAATTTAATCAATGTTGTATGATACTACTGACATTCAGGTTTGGGCCAACGGCGTCATTGTATCGTGAAGGCAAGGTAAATAGGCCGTGACGTTGACCTTGGCAGTCTTCACCTGGCGAGGAGACCTGTATAATAATATGGGAGTGCACCTCTAATTCCATGAACGACATCATTTCCGTGAAAACTATCTGAAGTAGGAAAAGGTTATGCATGAGAAAACTTTAGCTTAGAGCCATTTATGCTGTATTCCAGTTTGCTTTTGTCGGACTTGGAATTTCGACACTGTCGCCTACATACCTGATAACCTGGGAACGTCTTCAACATTCCCGACTATTTATGTGTGATGCATTATGGTCATAAAAGCTGTACTATTTTATTGTGTTGTTACATTGAACAGTATTTCTTTGACATCACACAACGTATAGCATTCATGGAGGTATGACGAGGCATTATAAACTGGGATTAACCTGCAGCGGCGCTCAGGCGATCAGTCAGTTGTACTGCTTCGGAATGTCGAAATCTCGTAAACTGTCTACTGGATAAATTGTATTGATGAAAGGCTATTTGGCGACGAGGACCAGAGCAGATACATGAATACAATATTCAGTAGTTCCCATGAAGGGATATATGTGTGCGATACAATCAGACATGCTGTTCGCAGTGTATGTATGTTTGAAAGTTTCAGTCAATACAAAATTCAGTGACCTGTAAACAATGTACACGTATCGGCATTTTCACTCCGCATTCAGTATTGTTTGGTCAGGTGTGTGATCAGGGTGTATGACGGGTTCTCACTTGAGAGTTTTACGGAACTCGTGTTACGATCTACGTTCTCTCTCCATGAACTTGTATGTGCGCGCGCGCACACACACACACACGCACACACACACATATATATACATACACGCAGACAGATACACTCAAATGTACGCACACGCATCGACGAGTACACAAGCTCGTATCCACACACTCATGCACACATATACAGTCATATACATACACAATTGCAAACTCACAGACACACTGATATATAACTCATTCTCCACAGACCTTCGAGTGTACCACCACCATTTCAAAGGGATTCATTCGGGCAGCCTAGTGATTGGCTGGTCTCACTCACCCTCTCACTCGGACATTGATCCGTAATCACAGTTGCCTCTGTATACTTTCAGTGAAGTGAAAATTGAAACGTACTGCAATTGTTTACGCTAGATTTGTTTACCTTTGCTCAGCTACGTGAGTTATCCACACAGATATGCATTGGGAACATGATTTGAATAGGTTCTTATTTACCAGTTGATATTTAGTTCTCGACTCGTGTCACGAAACACATGATATACATTGTGTTGTGTGTGACGCTTTTATGTGACGTGTCCTTCTACTTATCACATATTGAGTTAACATAAATAATAAATAATAAATAATCAGTGTATGACTAATCAACCCATGAACATTTTGAAATACCGTCTCGTTCGGTCATTATTCGATGACCGCTGGACTCATTGATTGATCGATTTATTTATATATTGAACAGCAGAAGAAACCCTAGGTTTCGAGAAAAAATGAAATCGCAATGAAATAAGCGTTCATGTTTATGTCTTCTAGTTATAAACTTGAAAAAGAGTTGCGTTTCTTTTGCTATCCAGTATAACGTCTTTATTCTTTTATCAAACATACTCCTTCCTTCCTTCCATAAATCCTTCCTCCCTGATTTTTGTTCCTAAAACAGTATGCTTGTATATTAAGTTTCAGCGTTCCGAAATACGCCACGAGGGACATAACAACACATGACCCAATCCATTTACGTTCAGACATTGTTCTGTTCGCCAGTAAAGTGATTTCAGGAGCCAACACGTAAATACAGTTTGGTGTCTCACGACCAGGAAAATACCGACATACTGATCCAAAGCTGACACACAAACACAGGAAACATCCTGATAAGGCTCCGTATGTTATTTATCAATGAACTACACTGTGTACACATCAAACGGGTATGTTCCATATCAGCTTAAAACAAGTTAATTTACGTGTATCTTAACATAAACATCTTAACATCTTATGAAATCACAGCCAGCCTATGAATATTTGTATATTTGTAATTTCAGTTGAGGTACTCTATGAAAGTGTCGCCTGCGTAACCGTCGTTACTGGCTGAAGTGAGTGAGTGAGTGAATGAGTTTCAGCAATATTCCAGCTATATGGCGGCGATCTGTAAATAACTTAGCCCAGACAATCCAGTGATCAACAACATGAGCACAGATCTGCGCAATTGGAAACCGATGACATGTGTCAACCAAGTCAGCGAGTCTGACCACCCCATCCCTTTAGTCGCCTCTTACGACAAGCATAGTCGCCTTTTATCGCAAGCATGGGTTGCTGAAGGCCTATTCTACCCCGGGACCTTCACGGGTCCGCTACTGACTTAAAGTGAGGCGTGGAAAATGGCGACCATGTCTTCCCCAGTATAATACTTGTCACCGACTTAAAATAGCTCATCCGGAAAATATAGGGGAATCCCCGGATGGTTGACATCCGCATACCGATGTTGTCAAGGTATCCAGACATCACTAATTACACATCGTTATGAACGACAAGGCACGATGGGGTAGGATTTTTCCGTGATGAAATCATTTTTGTCATCATTCTGCGAAACATACATTTCAGAGTTGCCTCGGGCTGCCTTAATGTGTTTTATATCCGCGAGTATTATACACACATTTCACAACGAAGTTTGTTAGTTGCATAATTTTTAATGGCTATATTTCACAATGTTAATTACATACTGGTTTCATTGTATCTTTGATACGCTAAATATGTTTTACTGTCCTGTGAGGATACAATTTTATATTAGGAATGCATTTCTTACCTCACTAACAAATGTGGCTTGATCAACGTATACGAGCCTGACACCAGTTACGAATGTACACTTCTTGTACTGCTCTGAACAGTGTTGCTTAGTACATACATTATTTTCACACTGTCGATATTTGTACCTGCTTTGATTAAGATGCACCACATTACACTCAACATAGGATGAAAGAGTCACCTGTACGTGTGGTGTGTCTTACATGGACATATGTCAACAATCGGTTGGTCTGAGTGATGGAGATATTTCATGGAAATGAAAATACCGGCGGTACGATGAAACACACGCCTTAAAGAAACCAAGTCTGTTTGTCCATACTATCTCGGGCATGTTAGAGTTAATACGGGTATAAAACTGTTCAGTGAATATGTAACTGGACCACTGATAGAAGTGCTACATCGACTTTAAGTGTAGATAGAGTGAGTGAACCAGTTTGGTTTTACGCAATATTCCAGCAATATCACGGTAGGGGAGATCAGAAATGGACTGGACATATTGTATCATGTGGGGAATCGAACCCGGGGCTTCTGTGTGAGTACCGAAAGCTTTAACCACTAGAGAGTGTAAAGGGGGCAGTTCTACTGCGTTTGATAATCATATTTACGTTTGCATCACATTTCTTGTGCTGACATTGACGTCAGTATCTCCAATGACACAATACTGCCGTTTGTACAGTTGAAACATTTACCCGACGTGATTAGGCAACATATAATATACAATACTGGGTAACAACAGTCTTTAGGAACCCATGATTGTCACAAGAAGCGACTAACTGGACCGGGTGGTCATGCTCGCTGTCTTGGTTGACACGTGTCATCATATATATATATATATATTGCTAGGTGAGTTATTTCTGTTATTGAATGCACTGTGAGATCCAGGTGAAAACTGTCGTGCTGTATCGTCGCCCACGCTGCCCGGCATCAGCACCATAATTAGAGTGTTTGGCACAATAAGTACACACCCCAAGGTACTACTAATATACCTGTCAGTTGATCGTTTGTCATGTTGCAATCACTTGGTATCAGATTCAGCGTAACGCATGATAGTCGGTCTATCAAAGACCAGTTTGCAACATGTTCATGCCGACCCCCGAATGATTCATTTGCTGTTTCCTGTACGACTGTCAGTGACAAGTACAGGTATAGAACATTGTAACATTCTACGGTTAGTAACGCGTTGATGACACAATAAAGTGATTACTTACGTCACAATGTCCACTCTACATCATGTAGTCTCACTTCACACAGCCTCATTTAACAGCACACTCCTGAAGATTCTGATTAGATCTTCAAGTACTCATGCTTCTAAGAAGCGGCTAACGAACGGGGATCAGGCTCGCTGACTTGGTTGACACATGTCATCGTATCCCAACTGCGTAGATCCATGTTCATGTTGTTGATCACTGGATTGTTTGGTTCAAACTCGATTATTTTCAGACCTCCGTCATACAGCTGGAATATTGCTGAGTGCTGCGTAAAACTTAATTCACTCACTCACCAACATTAGCCTCACGCAATAGAGGACCAACCACCTCTGTCAGACTGGAGCTCCATCTACACCCAGGAACACTTAACAACCAACACTACGAGGCTGGAGTTCCATCTACACCCAGGATCACGAAACAACCAACACTACGAGGCTGGAGCTCCATCTACACCCAGGAACACTTAACAACCAACACTACTAGGCTGGAGCTCCATCTACACCCAGGACCACTTAACAACCAACACTACCAGACTGGAGATCCATGTACACCCAGGATCACGTAACAACCAACACTGCTAGACTGGAGTTCCATCTACACCCAGGACCACTTAACAACCAACACTGCTAGGCAGGAGCTCCATCTACACCAAGGACCACTTAATAACCAACACTACGAGGCTGGAGTTCCATCTACACCCAGGACCACTTAACAACCAACACTACTAGGCTGTTCCATCTACACCCAGGATCACTTAACAACCAACACTGTCAGGCTGTTCCATCTACACCCAGGACCACTTAACAACCAACACTGCTAGGCTGTTCCATCCACATCCAGCACCACCTAACAACCAACACTGTCAGGCTGTTCCATCTACACCCAGGATCACTTAACAACCAACACTGCTAGGCTGTTCCATCTACACCAAGGACCACTTAACAACCAACACTGCTAGGTTGTTCCATCTACACCCAGGATCACTTAACAAGCAACACTGCTAGGCTGGAGTTCCATCTACACCCAGGATCACTTAACAACCAACACTGCTAGGCTGTTCCATCTACACCAAGGACCACTCAACAACCAACACTACTAGGCTGTTCCATCTACACCCAGGACCACTTAACAACCAACACTGCTAGACTGGAGTTCCATCTACACCCAGGATCACTTAACAACCAACACTGCTAGGCTGTTCCATCTACACCCAGGACCACTTAACAACCAACACTGCTAGGCTGTTCCATCTACACTCAGGACCACTTAACGTCACCCCACGCAAACCGCTCTCTGACAGTTACACTTATATTGTCACTTCCAGACATGGCACACTAGTGTATGAAAACCATAACTTGGGATATAGATGCACTTTAGTCCCGTGTATAAATAATATTAGTCTTGTTCCAAGGCTATACTCAGCACTAAGCCCATTTAGTACATGTAATTCTTTTCTATACAGTGGCAAGTCTAGATACGCCGACAGTTCAGGACTCCAGTCTGTTATTTATATACTATTTCAGAAACTATCATTTAAATTGCTAATTATTACCTTAGAGACCTCTACAGGCCTAATGTAACATTTGCCATAACAGGGAGACTTTTGGGCGCAGTGGGTGTGGGTCTGAGATCATTGCTGGAAAGAAGTGGCGTAAGTCTGACGGACAGGTGGCCAATACCGGCGTAAACATCACTAGCCACTGCAGTCCACACAGAGTTGCATACATTTAACATTCAGTTTTCGCCATGATATAAGCATTATTACGACTCTGTGAGAAGATAGGCGGGATAGATGTCTTTGTCCACTTACCCTTTCAAAGGTTACGAGCTGACTCGTAAGTCTGTGTCTGACTAGATGTTAGGGGAGGTTTTCGTGTGTAAATGCAGACGTCCTAGCTTTGTTACATGTGACTACACTAAGAAAGTTATTCAGATTGATGCAGCGGAACTAGTTTTTAAACGTTGTCTTGGATAGTCAGGTTGTGCTTCAGTTCTAGACTGATGTATTCTGGTGATCTGCATGTTGGAAGGATATTGTGTTGATGTTGCAACCGGAAATATGCCATAAATTTATAAGTCGTCGTCTGACGTCACCGGGAATTGTGGGTATGAATGCATGTAACCGTCTAATTTAGGAGTCTGGCATCTAGTCAATAACTGCAGATTCATCTGCCTGCCACTTAGAATCCAGCTGGTTAAATTAGAAGATATATGTTAAAACTGACTGACTAAACACATCTGTTCTTACAGTTACAGAGATGAGTGAACTAAAGCTGTGGTAAATGACTACATCAAGCTCGCATCTTTTCAACTATCACATGCGCCACTAAACGGGCAGGGAACTATCCCATACATCGGACACAGTGTAAGGGACAAGTTTCACATATCGGACACAGAGGTATTGAACTATCTCATATATCAGACACAAAGGCAGGGAACTATCTCATATATCACACACAGATGAAGGGAACTATTTCATATATCAAACATAGAGGCAGGGAACTATGCCATATATCAGACACAAAAGCAGGGAACTTCCCCATCAAACACAGAGGCAGGGAACTTCCCCATACACAGACGCAGGGAACCATCTCATATATCAGACACAGAGGCATTAAACTATCTCATATATCAGACACAGAGGCAGGGACCTATCTTATATATCACACACAGAGGAAGGGAACTATTTCATATGTCAAACACAGAGGCAGGGTACTAGCCCATATATCAGACACAGAGGCATTGAACTATGCCATATATCAAGTAGGGAACCTTTCCATATATCACCCAGGAAAGTACGGATCTATCTCACACATCATTCAGAAAAAGACGGGAACTATCCCATATATCGCTCACAAAAGTAGGGAACTATCCGATACATCACCCAGGATAGTAGGGATCTATTCCATACAGCACTCGGAAAAATAGGGAACTATCCCACACATCACTCACAGAAGTAGGGAACCATCTGATATATCACACATAGAAGCAGAAAACATTCCCATAAATCACACGCAGGAATCAACAGGCAGATGTTACCGAAGAATATTTCCACTCGAGGCAAACATTCACTCCCTCTCTATCTCGCCTAGTGTTTCTACAATATGGTCGCTCGATCGTGTGGTGAAACTGTAAGGCCCAGACAAATAGTAACATCAACCCGAGCAGATGTTTCTAGAGATGTGGCACTGATGTACTTGAACCTGTTGTTACACCTCATGACAGGGTCATGTCACACATGTCTGATGAGGAACATATTGACGTGATATATCTCCCTCTTGTTATGCACTCCACGAAGCCCATCTGGAACGCTTGACATCCGAGAACACTGTTCTCTGTTCTTAACGCACAATGCACCGGTACGTGACATCCTTGTGTTAACGTCTGGCAAACTGAAGTACAGTTGTACACAGCGTGTCTATGCATTCCTGGTTACTAAATGGCGTCAGCTTTCAAGTGCCTGCTCGACTAATGTCATCAGGAACAACGTCATAATCAAACCTGTACTTGGTTACCGTGTTTAACGATAACCCTCACCTACCTTACACACGTACTTCTAACAGGTTGATTATGTCATAGAACGTGAACATGAATACTGTTAACAGGTGAATAACGTGACGTAGAGTTACTAACGAGATCTTAACTCTTGCAAATTATATTCGGTGCATCTTTTATTACACAATAAACGTTTCTTTTCACTATTTCCATTGCTGATTTCGCTGATTGCCGCATTTCCAGGTTTCGCGTTTTGGACCGGTTTGAACTAAAAGAAGATATCCGGCACGCTTTCAGAAGTATGGGGTATAGAAAAGCTGAACACAGCTACTTTTACCCAGCATCAATGTGCAACGACAGAAGGATGCACTGATGACATGTCGATCAGACATGCTCCATTTTTATCTCGGTCAAGTAACACTCACATTACCACTTTGCAGGCTTTCAGAAAAGAATATTTGGAAGCCTTTGTAAACATAACGATCGAGAAATGCACTTCAGTCTCTCGTAAATCATGTATAGATTACGTGTTATCGGGATGATTTTCCTCACCAGGCCAACCCGTTAGGAATTACTGTGTTGTGTGCCTGGATTTTATGTTCTGTCAAGCAAAAGTCTACAGTAAAAGTTACTGTGATTACATGAATGTAATTCAAGCTGATGACGTATAAGGATGATGATTATTCTGGCGGTGTACAGAAGAAGTCACTTGGTGTTGAAAACCAAGGAAGCATGCATACAGGTGTTTTATACATAGTTAGACAATACAGAACCAAACAACATAGACAGCCATGCCTTATTTCTCTCTTTTGCCACGCAGGTGTATATCTCTACTTTGAAATAAGCAGGAATTTTAGATCAACGAGTGTAACAAATGCACTTTCCGCGTGCGTGTGCTTGCATGTGTGTCTGTGTTCGACCCCCCAGGACAGTTTTTTTTCTCTACATGTATGATTAGAATTCTGTAACACACATTCTGCTGTTTCACTTCTACTATGAAATATACAAATAATAAATAACGTCATGATCTTGATATCTGCAATTAGGCACAGTCCAGTCCTGCAGAGCAGATGGTTGGACCTATGATCTTTCCGTTCAGGTGTATTTTAAGAGGTCATTTATGGGTTTGTATAGGTAGAACCAAATATAAAATATATCTGTAAAATCAGGACTTTAAAATCATCTTCTTTAGAAGGCAGCCGAAAATTCATGAAACATTTTTAGGATAATGTCTTTGTTATTGCCTGTTTATTCAGACCCAATGACAAATAACCTTTTCGTTGTACATTAAAGTAGGGTAAACGATTTGATTTGACGCATGAAGACGGGAGCTGTTTTTCTCAATATACGTCTCCCTACAGATCGATATACTGTTCCCACGTCACGAGACCAGGCCAAACTTCAGGAGCGACATACATCAGAGATTGAATAATACAAAACATTATCCCTAGTACATAAATTTGTAGTCGTATACGAGACGATGAATGTATTTATTATTGCTAATCGATTGTAAATTAACTCTGGGTTGCCATGCTTCTATTGATTCAATTTGCTGAGAGATAAAAGAATCGGCACAATGCATGCATTTTACTTTTATGAATGTATACATCATCACGAGAAATGACACTTCGTTCACACAGGACAACAGTAAATGTTCACTACACACAGTTCATACACACAAAACTAAAACGTATTTATGTGACTACATGCACCCACAAACATGAGAAAGAGATTACAAGAAACCACGATAAACATTGTTGATGTCACCAGATGGTATGTCTAACTTATGAGATGTCACTGTAACCCTAACTTCTCAGCTCCGTCTGCAACAGCTCCATGTTTGCGCAGAGACACGTGTCGCGCTCCTGATAAGGCTGCCGATCTATCATCTGGTCTGACACACCGACTGCAACACGTGATACTTCGTCGTGATCAATCGCCTTTCGTCTCTGTACGCCATGCTGACCTCTGGCCAGTTCATCATTACAACTCAACCACACATAACATCACTCGTGTGTCACTGACGGTGTCAGGTGAAGGCAGCAACCAAGAATCTGTATTGTTGGTGTTTCTTACAAGTGAATATATGTCCTGAGACTGAAATAGAATCTTTTTAAAACTGACTATAATAGGGACATCAAAATAATATCATATAATACGCACATAAATGCTATGGCGTCCATTGAAATGTATCTCATTTTCGGATATATGGTCAAACCGTACGCGTCTTTCTCTTAAACACGGTTAAAGAGTAACTTCATCACACCTGAGCACCTGGGTTGAACTTTCTAGAAAGATATGAAGACCCACTCAATGCGCCTTTCGTACAACTGCGAAGAGACATTTCAAATGGCAACAAGCTTAAGTCCCTGCTGGGCAACATGACAGGTGAATTCGATTTTAGAACAGAATGCCATTAGGTGACACTTCAGACGTCTAGAATGCTCTATTACCTTGACAGTTTCGTGCAAGCCACATAGTGTTCAAATTTCAAGGAAAAAACGTTTTGATTACAACTAAGCTTTTAAAGTAAAGGTTACGTTGTTTGTCAACTCGCTGTGGGATGGTAATGACAAGGATGCCCTTTCCACAATCACTTCATATCTCCTTAGTCACTGCCTGTTTCACTCTAACTGAAACAGCACGTTAAAGGTTGGAGTTAATTTACATAGTTTCTCATAAACACTCGGTGTCGTCACATACCATTTCACGACTGTTTTGCCTCAGTCCGCCCTAAGAAACCTGTTTCAGCTGATACCTGAGACTTCACCTCCAGATTCAGCTGATACCTGAGACTTCACCTCCAGATTCAGCTGATACCTGAGACTTCACCTCCAGATTCAGCTGATACCTGATACCCTTCACCTTCAGAATATGCAGAATTGCCGAACAGTTTTGTTTCTATTAGAGAGTTATCCACCATTCTTCAGCTATTCATTTTCACAGGACTATCTCACATTTCTTCCTATCTGTGAGCTGTCTTAACAGATGTTATTTTTTAGCAGTTTATCTATTTTGTTTGTTTTATCAAAGACGTATATTCACGTATATACTTACACGTATACGTACATGTCTTAGAAATATTACAAGAAATCAAAGTCGTCTGCTCTGTGCTGGTAGTGACAGACATGCGTAAAATTCTAGGAAGGGTCATAAAACTCAAAACATGCTTGGTAACTTCACAATCTAGAAACCATTTCTATCAAAGAATAGGACAGGAATGTCCTGCCTGTACAATCTACTTATACTTATTCTATCAAAAGTAGCTGAAAATGTAAGGAGGGGAAGAGATGTATTTCAGGAAAATTGATATTTTCTTGAAGCTATGGAGTGACAGTAGGAACATGGCCGCACCTAGATGTAAGATGACATTTTTTATATGAACTGATAGGGGTGGTACAGTTCTAGGATTCCATACAAAGCTGATACTGATAACTCTTTAAAAAATTGCAATTGTTTAGGTCTAAGAGAGAAATTCATGTTTTTTAAAAACAATTTCTTCACAAATGTTGAGACACAGGATTCCGGCAAGCTAAACTCTATTCGGTGTGGAGAGGTGAGGTAGCCTACTGGTTAAAGCGTTCGCTCGTCATGCCGAAGACCCGGGTTCCATTCCCCACATGTTTGATGTCCCCGTCCCTGATATTGCTTTAATATTGCTCAAAGAGGCGTAAAACTAAACTCGCTCACTGACTCTCTTCGGTGTGGGCTACAAATCTGAAATTTCTGCTCCAGTTTTAGCCCCGATGTGGAATATAGATCCATTCATAAGAGAGATGCGCAGCGAAATATGGGAAGTGTTCGCTTTACGGTCTCTGGTTGGTACTTACGGACGATAAAACATATCAGCTCGCTTTGATGCAACACTCTGTCTTGAGAACATAGAACATTTAGATTTCCTTCCTAGGATAAATATGTATGCGCAACATGTGCATTTCGTACAGTACTGTATATATGTAGGAGAAAACGAGTGACCCAGTTATGTCTCGCCTCCACTGACCTAGTTATGTGTTAAGGTTAGGCAAGAGCCTCTGGCATGGCCACACCTACCCTGTTACGTTAACATTTATACAATCGTAATGCCCGTACTTCACCTTAATACGTATTTACTATTTAAAAGAGCTGGCTTGTTTATAAATCACCTCTGACACAATATGTGTTTCTCATCATTGGGTGTATCCGTTATCGACTTCTGGAAAGAATACACCTGTAAGCTAAATTATCCATCTGCGCAGAATACATTATTCGAGAGATATTTCGACCACGTGCACATAATTCAAGTCTTCGTGGATTGAAAATGAGTCATAAATACGTGATATCACAGGGCGTGAAATTATATATGAATATTCATTAAAATTAATGAGCATATTTAGCTATACTATTCGCCTGACGTGATACGTAAATGAATACCTGCAGACGCTATGATCAGCATAACTCACACAGTCTTTGTATTCCTCCGCACGAGCAGACAGACTCAGCCAGACCGCACGGTTACGCCGAGCTATATAGTTACGTCATTAAACATTGCAAACATCGTGAGTCAGACCCAGACATCGATAAGACAGAAACAACATCAACGACTGAGCTAATAAACAACCCTGCGCAGATTTCTGTAGCTAGCAAGTTCATGTTCCAGTAGTGTTCTCCGTGTCATAAAGAACAATACAAACGCATGCATGCATGTCAGTGCCCGTTTGACGGAGGCATAAGGGCATCGGTTCTTTTCAACTGACGGTGGATAAAAAGCCCATTAAAACAGGCCGATGTTTGAGTAGAAATTATTGACATTTAAGTCCGGTGTTATAACATTAAAGGCCCATGAAATTTACACAGAACTCCCTTGTCTAACTCCGCGTAAACAGGTCGACACGTGAGAATTCGGAAGAACATTTCCATTTTGAACTAAAATCAGTATCTGAATACCTAGTAAACATGAAAACAGTTATCTTAAAATTAATACCAGATTGTTTCATGCCTAAGGATTCTGATGGCATATCACATTTTGTATGTTATAAAGCCCGACGACAGCGCAGACTCACACTAACGATTGACAAAAAAAGCTACACAGAATATGGTCATGTTTCTCGTCACGTTTTTAAAACCTCATTTGTAAGTAGCTTGCTAATGATTTTTTCTCATTTAAATTTTTCGAATATCTCTTCTTAAATTCACAATTATGTTAAATGGAATGTGTAAGTATCATTCAATAAGAATTCATGGACAGTATGTGTTGGCACTAGGTTCATTAACATATACGACTTCTTAACAAACAATAATCTAAAACATGTTGATAATAGAACTACATTTAACGTAATAACTTCAAATGAATAAAGTAATGAGTCAGTGTTTACTGCTGTTCGGCAATGACATAACAATAGCATCTGGTCAATATGGCATGAGATACGGTTATGTTCAGATTCCCATGTTACGAATGTGGTAATACCACAAGTAAAGTCAAAACATTGGTTACAGTCCCGTTTCCTGTGAACTTGGTTCCATCCTACTGCGCAAATTAGTGCGATACCAGCCCAGAAATTTTAGACTAGTTCATTCAGCTGGATACATACAAATTAATCTGTAGGATTTGATACGTCTAAGCACTTGTATATTGCAACATTACGCTCCTTCTCACCCTTGCAAACACGCGGTACAGCGTGCTCTGTTGTACAGCGAGCTCTGACAAACGGAAATCTGGAAATCGTGGAAATCTCAAAATGAGGCTCTGCCGCTAGAAAAGTTTGGCGGTCTGATGCGGAATTTATGTTATATCAGTCACATTGCACGTTACAGAACTACACTGAACAGGTTTAACAAGTGAACCAGATGCATTGTGAATCATGTTGCGACCTCATCAAACAAGATAAGTCTGTGGTTTCTTCGTTAAAGTATGCTGCCTAACCTCGACATTACATATAGAAATACGATGTTATTAAAATTGTAAAGTAAAATTCATGTGTAAATACCATTTTATTATGAAACAAAGATTTGGAATTCAGTGTAACCAGGGTTGTTTGTGGTGTCTACTTTCACTTTCACGGGAGAAAATTCGGATCGGCTGAAAAGTAGGTCATTGTCTGAATAGGTTAATGAGACTCACGTTTCGGTATGCAAAACGTAGCTGAAAACGAGTGTTCAATATTATTTCTGCCACTTATTCCTGTCATTTTATTAGAAAATGTCGAATATAAATTGTGTTTTAAAAAAACAACATTCAGGTATCAATGAATTTGATAGTTGATCAGTTTAAGAAACATGTGTTTTCTTCTTTGAGAAATATTTTACAAGAGACATCAGGAATATTTCAGACATTGGTTACGTGAAGTATTAAACAGTCAAGAACAACTGACAGGAAAACCCTGGGCAATTGTTACTGTAACATATTATCATTAAACATTTTCCGGAATATCCTCGATTTTTACTTATGATATTACTGAAGCGTGACTTTCATGAACTTTGGGCATTTACATCAAACACGGAATCTAAACTCTTTTTCCTTTTAGAAAAAGAATGAATAGTTATACTACCTTCAGAAACTATCCGAAATCGCTAAAAGAATAGACCCTACGATAACCGCCTGGTGGTTCGGATGGGAAACTAAATTCACAGTAAACAAAAACAAATGACCAAAATGTATACAGGTTTGTCAGAATGTGTATCGATGATCGTGTTATCAACCACTGGTTGGCCGAGGGCAGACTTGATTATTTCCAGGCAGGTATATAGTTGGAAAACTGTCGACTGAGACACAACACAGCATCGTCTTATCATTGTCATACGAAACTCACAAAACATGTGAATCATATAGTGAATATACAATTACCTGACATGGCAAAGGCAGTAGTATTACGTGTGTCTGTTGGAAAGGTCCGTGAAAGTGTTTTGTTCTGTTTCAACCTCCGAAGCATGCAATCAGCACATAACATTTACAAAATTATCTTTCCTGGCAATGCACCTCTCAACTACGGTATCTTTTGATAACCGTATGTTTTATTTCCAGACTAAATTAAGCCCATACCACTTCTCCAAACTGCAGAACATAGCAGTTGACGTGGCGAACGAGGTACACAGCAGCCTTATTCATTCGGAACCACTCGTAATATTTCGACAGGTCGAAATATTGCGGACAGATACGAGTGATACCGACTATTCATTCCGACCCGGGTCGACCAATGCATGATGAGTGAGAGCTGCTGGGCATTCTGACATCCCACCTCCCGTGTTCTCTTTCCCCGATGTCTGTGCAAATGTTTAGCCACAACTGTCCCTGGATTTAAGGCGCCAGTGTCAACATGATAAGTATTGTTAAATGTCATGCCTCGCCTAAGCCTGTGATGAGTTGTATAGAAAGGCAGTAGTCACTGGGTACATGGCGAGCCCGAGTGTAAGAAGGTTATACGGCTGAAAAACTGTTTATGGAGTCATTTGGATGAATGTTAGTTTTGAGGTTACCCAGCCAAGTCGCGCGTTGGTGAGAGACAGGCATACCTGCAAATTTATAACACAAAACTTACATGAAAAGAACGTCAATTATTACAAGAGAGAATTGCAGGTTGCATTTTAATACATTGGAAATGCTTTAAATTGCATGAGGAGCAGTTGAATTAGTGGTTAATTTGCGTTTTTCTTCGTTTTTTGTTCAGTACCTGCCAGTTGGTGAAAAAAGGTTGTGGGCTGTAAAGTGTTTGTGCGATGTATATGTGAGAGGTTAGGGTAGGGGAGTAGAAGGGAGGAAGTATGTGTATATGAGTGTGGGGCGGAGGTTGAACGTGTGTACGCGGTGTGTGTGTTGTTGTTGAGGGTCAACGTGCATACTATCAAAGGAACTCACGGTGTTTACGGTAAAAACGTTCATTGTCGACCCAATTGTCAGACAAGTGATATTTGTGGTGGCCCACCAGTTCGACAGTTTGACGCTGATCCTATCACAGATGGAGATTTGCAGGGTTCTGAACCAGTCTGTGTTTGTGGTTAAGTTGTGATCTGGTATTCAACTCCAACTGTGATTTCCTGATTTCTTTGTTTTTAAAGCCGCACTAAGCTGTATTCCAGCCACATGATGACAGCCTGTAAATAAATAAATAAATCTGGGTTCGACAGTCAGGTGATCGATATTGCAAGTATTAATCTCCGCGGTCAGGGTACCACGACATCATCAGCTAAATGCAAGTCACCAATCCTAACGACCCGACCACAGGTTTGCTTTGAAATCAAATCAAGTATAAAGGTGTACACCCTAGGTCAAGGTTTTCGAAGTTGTCTAAGCGCTAAGGTAGTCGTAAGCTAATCTAAAAGTATGGCAGTTACGACTAACTTAGCGCTGATTTGACCTTCGAAAATCTGAATCGTTACTAAGAAAGTCTGCTTTTGTTTTATCATGTGCCTCTGTTGTGGCGCTTCGCCGATTATGTACTATAGATGAGAGTTCGGATTTGCCCCAACCGAGATACCCACATAAGGATGTTGAGACAGCTCCACTGAGAACCTTGAGGTTTTGATTGCATCCCAACTGCGTAGATTGATGCTCATGGCGTCAGTCACTTGGTTGTCTGGTCCATACTCGATTATTTACAGACCGCCGCCATATAGCTGGAACATTGCTGAGTGCGACGTAAAACTAAACTCATTCACTCACCCATTCAGATGTCATCAGTCGACAATGGCCACTGGACATCGGTCAATCCTAGAGGCTGCCAGTGTGGAACTGGACATCGGTCAGCTGTGTAAGTACGTACCCGTTGTGTGTCATGTCGAAACTGCAGCAAGCTATGTTACGGAGGCCTGAATACAGCCTTCGGTTACAGATAATCTTATGTTAAATAATTAAGCACACTGCATTCCAGTTGTATGCACGTTACAACAGTGCACACTGCATCATTACAATCGACGTCACAAAACAGCGGCATATGTAAACTGCCACATGACGTTGCCACATTTCATGTTTGTCTTTTCATGTAATGTGTATGTGAAAAAGGACGTGATTGCGTTTAACATGAAAATCGATAACCTAGTGACATGACAGTGTGTATTTTTCCAGTTAATGGTGTTTAGTTGCCTAAGAATAAGCCGCATGATTCTTTGAACAGAACTAAGTCTGTCGTAACACCTAAACACTGTCTAACCACTGTCCTTACATAATATATGACTTGGAATAATGATTCTTTCATGAAAGCAAACATAACCAGGCGTCTGTGAGACCGACAGTATCTAAGGTAGGACGTGATGGTTGAGGGGATGAGAGTGTTACTTGTCAACAGACGCTTGGTCCGGTTTGTAAAAGCCAGCATTGCGCCACAACTGTTATAATAGCAACGTTTCGGATACTTCGGATATCACTTGAACGGTGCCCCCTTTTCGCTTCTAGAGGTCAAATGATCTATATCACTTGACACGAATGTGCATGCGATCGGAACTGTAGTTGCTATTCAGCAGTCATGGTATCGATCTTAGAAAACGCCGACTGGCATAACTGTCAACGCGTGCAGATGGCATCCAGACATGATTAACGTCTGGTGGTGACGCCAACTTATGATACAGGCTGTGTAACCTTAACAGAATACACGTTATATCTCACGGGGATATTCCATGTCAAGGACAGGACACATCAGCCTATCGCAGATAACGTGATTCAATAAACACAGTTGTCGACACATTATGAAAATGGGTATCATTACAGCCTGTCATGGGGGTCGCCGACAATGACGCGCTTCCAACCCAGTACAACAGGGTCAGGCGGCTTCAAGCTTTTTCAGTGTGAAGACTTGCATCAAGACAATGAACGCCAATGCCGTGTGTTTGCTCACGACCTCATGGGAGTTGTATGATGATTTTCCGTTTTATTCAAACAACAAACCCCTTGAAAGCACTGATCAATATGTAGCTTTGTAGTATGTCCGTTGAAGTGACTTCGAGTGTTAGGTTCCTTGGGGGATGTTTCAATACGATCCGTATGTAGACATCTCTGAAGATCCTGAATAAAATTGGTCTTCAGTAACCCATGCTTGTGATGAAAGGTAACTAACATGGTCGGGTGGTCAGGCTGGCTGGCAAATCAGTGCTAATGATGTCTGTCACTGGATTATCTGGTCCATCCTCGATTATTGATTGGTAGGCATCATATAGCTGGAAAATATCTGAGTTCGGCGTTCAACAACAAATAAGTATACATATTCGTATCTTGATCCTGTCAACTTGAAGTTATTTCAACAGAAGCTCGGTTAAATCCTAACTCGTCAATCCTAACTCCCCATACGTAGCGTTAGACAGCTTGCTGCAGACGTACGGGAGAAAGCGCTACGAGGAACAGAACCAGTACTATTCCCTTTAACAAAGCGATCGCAGCGCTAAGACTGTCGTAAGTCTATGGTAACGTATGGGAAATACGATGACCTTACCGCTAAAATTGGTTTGAACAACGGTACCCAGATGTCTGATTCAACACAGCACTAGATTGAACAGCACATTTCTTACCGGTATGCTATTTCCTTGTAGCTAGGTGGGCACGATGTGCGAAGCGTGATATTGCTGAATTATTTGATAAATCTAAACTCACTCACTCCATGATTTAACATAGCTGACTGCGGCATTAAGCAAGCTGAACTCAGTCAACGACAGAGGTTGTGAAAGGACACGTCAGTGACGTCCAACGCTGACGTGAATACCGATCAGCAACTGGGTCGGTGTCCTGGGGCTCTGCACTGTCTCACTACACTGATGGACCACTGATAACACGTCAGGCATCCGTAACCACTCGTACTAAGTTAAAACAGGTATGTTGCAATGCCGTATGTTGAAACAGAGATGTCGACATAAGGAGACGTGGGAAAATATTTACATGAATAATGCCCAAAACACTTACACACAATACAATTAGCCTTGAGCACCTTATGTATCCTTTCGAATGGGGTTCTCAATGTTTCTGTAGACATCTTTACTTCCTATTCGAATACAGACCTAACTATGAAACCTCAGATGCAAAACGAAACACTTTTGTAACGGTGTGAATGAGTGAGTGTTTGGCATCTTTGAGAAGAATTTAGAAGTGGGAGCCACACTATCAGCAATATTACACCAGTATCACGGAGAGAACACCAGAGATAGGCTTCACAAGATATATAATGGCCATTAAAGGGAATAGAACCCAGGCCCGTCAGGCTGACGAACCATTACGTGTGTATGGTTAAGTGAGGCTTTTCATCACTGGGTTATACTTATTAAAACGTAATCCTTTCAGACTGTTAATGCTAAGGTGACCGTAGCTCACATACATTGACGCAGGCTTACAGTAGGCTTGGCGCTAAGGTGACCGTAGCTCACATACATTGACGCAGGCTTACGGTAGGTTTGGCGCTAAGGTGACCGTAGCTCACATACATTGACGCAGGCTTACAGTAGGCTTGGCGCGAAGGTGACCGTAGCTCACATACCTTGACGCAGGCTTACGGTAGGTTTGGCGCTAAGGTGACCGTAGCTCCCATACCTTAACGCAGGCTTACGGTAGGTTTGGCGCGAAGGTGACCGTAGCTCACATACATTGACGCAGGCTTACAGTAGGCTTGGCGCTAAGGTGACCGTAGCTCACATACATTGACGCAGGCTTACAGTAGGCTTGGCGCTAAGGTGACCGTAGCTCACATACCTTGACGCAGGCTTACAGTAGGCTTGGCGCTAAGGTGACCGTAGCTCCCATACATTAACGCAGACTTACAGTAGGCTTGGCGCGAAGGTGACCGTAGCTCCCATACATTAACGCAGACTTACAGTAGGCTTGGCGCTAAGGTGACCGTAGCTCCCATACATTAACGCAGACTTACAGTAGGCTTGGCGCTAAGGTGACCGTAGCTCACATACATTGACGCAGGCTTACAGTAGGCTTGGCGCTAAGGTGACCGTAGCTCCCATACATTAACGCAGACTTACAGTAGGCTTGGCGCTAAGGTGACCGTAGCTCCCATACATTAACGCAGGCTTACGGTAGGCTTGGCGCTAAGGTTGTGTTGAACAAACACTGACAGCACGCTGGTCCAAGCCACCAGTAAGGCAAGAAAGTTGAATAGTGTCCAGAGAGTTTTCGAGTCCATGCAGGTGATCCTACCAGCAACGTGCACGTGTGTTCAGATTTAATGGATGTGTTAATTTAATGTGAAAATACTAAGAGAAATCCCCAAAATATGTTACTACTACTTAAGGGGAGCTTAGGGAACAATCAACAGACGCAACATATGAAATTCACAACCATGTGAGAAGGTTCTGTAACACGGTAAAAGAACGAGGTATGATAGGAAGTCTTTTCGACCCTGTGGAAATGTCAGATAGTATGTATGTATGACTATTAATAATATGAAACTGTTTACACATGTTCTAAAGGCTGAAAACTGACCTTTCTCCCTTATTACCCAAAGAGCCTCAGCTGTTTTGACATCCGGAGTAGTCGTAGAAGTAAAGGGGTGTTTTGAAAGATGTCTGAAATTAACTACAACTGTCTACAAGAAATACCCTCTAACTATTCATTATCGCTTTCTCCTTTTGTTCAGTTGCTAACGAAATCCACAGTGATCCCCTCCGATACTTAGGACCATAGTTTACAATACACATTTCCAGAACATATGCCCCCTGATCCAAGTCCCTTTTCAATTGTCACAAGAGCAGTTCTTTGAACGCTGGCCAAATGTGGTCCACTTACACGTGCAAAACATTGGAGTGTTGAAATGAATTAAATCTGATTCGTATTCCCATAAACACATAACTCGCTAGCCTTAGGTCAGTTTGGCAAAGTTTCCAAGAGTGTCAAGATTAGTGCTGTTAATGCTGTCATATCTCGTTTTTTCCCACGTAGAGACCTGGAAAAGGGTTAATGTCGCCCGTGTTCTTGAGAACCAAAACCTATGAAAACAAAACATTATTAAAGATCATCACATGTAATCTCGTCTGTATGTAATAAACAGAAACGTGGTGAAGTAGAACAGAGGGGATTTGTTTTATGCAAATCAAACTACTGAACATTATGGAATCACAGCGATCAGATGTCACTGATTATGATGTAATTCTCAACGAGTACGTACTTTGTTTATTGATGGTTGCAACCACCTGGAGTCCGCTTCACAAAGCTGTTGTAGAGCTACGACTGTGATACCTCCTACGACACATTTCCGCAACGAGGTGGTGACCCATGTTCATGAAAAGAATAATAATCAACAATCTACAAATGGTGAACATAGTCCGAAGAGCAATTATGAATTTGTTGTGCCCTACAACATGCTGTGATATATGACCCAAGTGACTATATACATGTCAGTACCATTGCCCAACATGCAACATTACACCGCGGAACCCCGTACTGCACTATAGTTTGCAGCTGTACTAAGTACCCTGTAAGTCAAACCTCCACCTCACGACATGCTGACATGCAATGGGCCAAACATGTCAGCGTCTATCCATTGTCGGTGGCTACACACAAAACTAATTATATATTTGACCTTGTGTCTGATATAAATAAACCTACCGACTAAATTTTATCAGCGGAACAACGATTCGCTCTGGGGAGCATTTGGCCACCAAATGTTACTTGGCAAAACGACCGTCGCGGAATGTCGGTGAGGCTTAAAATACTTCCCCCAACTGGTATAGTTCTCAAAAACATTTACCGGTAATTGGCTATGTCTGCCAGTGAACAAAAAGTTCATTTTCCCATAAATTGCGTCAATAAAACCGCACAAACAGACCGTGTTGTTTTACAAGCACGATGTTTTACTTCCAGAGATGAATGGATAAACCATCACATGGATATACTATAGGCCTGCCATCCGTCAGTCGACTGGCTTCGTCATAGGTAGGGCAGTCTGGTAGTGTTCTTGTTTATAGAGACGCAGACATGCCACACAGAGAAATCATTACATAAACTAAAACGACACACGAACAAGGGAAGTTTAATCATGCAGAGATGAAAATACGTAGGCTTTGTTACCTGTAATTAATACTTACTTATGTTCCTGAAATCTCTTCGTCATAGCCTAGCGTGTATTTCTTATTAAATATCACGGTATATACGATGGAGCTGCTCTTTACGTGCGAGGTTCGGAACCAAGTGAAGTACGACACAATAGGTTCAGTATATACCTGTATATGTACACATTAACTTCGTTTTATCAGCCGACCAATATGGCGTATTAAGTGGTATTATGCTGATAATGTTTTAAATACTGCACAGACACGGAGGAGAGATGAAGATCAGGAAGAAACGTGCGAAAGGTAAGAGGTAACGGTACTGATGTTATACCCGATCCACAAAGCATTCGTAACGTTACGACCTGTCGTAACTCTATAGTTTATCATAGACTCGCGAATGTCGTAGCCCTACTGGTGAACTGAAACTTCACATAAACTCTAAAGTCATTTACGCGGTGGATCTTAGATCACGAGCTGATTTTAGATCTGTACAGTACAGAGGTGCTCCTCCTACCAAATCAGCCATGTTTCATAAGACATCTGGATGCTCCTTGTACTGATGGAGTATTCATAGTCGCAAGTCGTGACGAACTCAAATCAAGGTCGTGTCGAGCACAGACGGGTGACTGTTGGCCAGGGGTTGGATGGGAGTGTGTCACCTTTATGGAGACGATCATTCTTTTTCAACTACAGCTGCTGAAGAAGATATTTTAAATTTAAAGTGTAATTCAATATTTATTTGAAACAAATCAGTGACTATCAAATATTAATCGGTGTAATTTCGCAAGGTTTTTTCTTGTTTTTTGTTTTGTTTTAGTTTTTGTTTTTTTGTTGTTGTTTGTTTTTTGTTTTGTTTTGGTTTGGTTTTTTTGTTTGTTTGGTTTTGGTTTTTTTGTTGTTGTTTTTTATTAATACAATCTATTCTTTCAGTAAAATCCCCGTCACCAATCCGAATCGACACTGCTGAGCTGTCACTAGTTGAGCAAAGTCTTCTTGAATTCAGATAGTTGAGGTGATCATCCCCAGTCAGCTTTTGGCTTATTCCAGACAGCTGGGCAGATTATGAACCATCTGTGGTTGCCCCCAGTCACTCCAGACAGTAATGAACAATAGATCTCCGTGTGACTGATGCCTCAGATTTTAAATGGTGACCGTCAGTCACCTTCCAGTTTATTTCAGAGTATTTGTCAATATCCGCTGGGAGAGATGTAGAAACAAGGCTCTACAATTTCCATAAACATACTAAGTATAGAAACGTTATGAATATAATCAAGTGAAGAGTTCGTTATCCAGGGAAAGATTCCTGCGCCTAAACCTTACGTAGTCTATTTGCAACCAGCTTTTGTTATTCAAAACAGTCCTAACTTTCCATAGTATTTCATTTAAATCAGCTTGTAACTCTCGAGAATACCAATGAATATGAAAAAACTTGTGACACACAAGTGATCATAAGTGATAATTACATTCCAAACAATCAGAAGCTCGTGGCAGCTGGCTAGGGGATACAACGAAGTGCAAACCTTGCTCCCAATCATTACGTGGCGTAATATTCTTGGATAAGCAAAGTCATTTCACTTCCTAAAAATCAAAGTGTGTGTTGAGGCTTTGTGTTTTCACACGTGTATGAAGAAATATTGTAGTTCCTCCGCCATGTCCTCTGTCTATCTGCATTGAGACACTGAATGTTACTTGGTAAACGATCGCAGCCACAAATACACATATCCATGCTGTTGCTCCACATACAGAAACATCCCCGCTCTCAATCTAGCACGGGAAATGGTAAACCAGCAATTCTAGGCCTGACAATGTCGTTTCAGCGGTCGCGAAGTCTTTTTGTAGAAACCTCGCAAAAGGAACAGAGAACACAAACTCAACTTCATCGGTATTGGGAACCGGCTTGAAACCATCTGGTATAAAACCGACTACTGGGAATACGGAATAATATTGTTGGTAGAAGGTTGGGCCCAAGCAGCTGACCAACTACTTCTGACGGGAGAAGTCCTATTTCTTCCTCAGCTTCTCGCAGCGCTGTTGCAACGTCATCAACATCGTCTTCGTTTTTCCTCTCGCACGTACGAGCACGCTGCTCAAGCGGAGATGAGCATGCACTGAGTCAGGGGTGGTTTGAGAGGCCCGGATGTCGTACCTTTCCAAACGTGCTCTTACTTGACTAACAGTCGGTGAACTCAACGTGTAACTCGCCATCTACTTCCAGCAGCATCAGAGCAATCCTGCAATATGTTAAAAACACATTAGATCGCCCAACTGCTATCTCGGTATTTATAAACTGTAACAGACAATGACTGTTATCGGTTCAAATACACAATCTTTATCAACATGTCAATATGACTATCTAAATAATGCAGCTGATAAAGATGACGAATGAGTCACCCATCGACATATTCCATACTGGAGCCTCACAACACATTGACTTCCTATTGTAATAAACTCACGGTTGAAAGACATCGCTTTTTAATATCATAAATAACTTTGTCAAGTACTTAGAACATGTATATTCTGCTCCTGTTAGCGTTGTTTCATGAAACTGGTAACCAAAATCACTATTGTACCATCTTGTTCTATGGGTCATATGGCCTTTATACAAATACAAATAAACCCTTCTGCTTTTTAAGATGTCACAAAATATCAAACTCAGATTTTGGAAATGAAACAATCATATTTGGAATGTTAACGGTTTTACAACATTCTGAAAGAAAAGTGTGAACAGCAGTGTATAACGGAATCAAAGACAGCTGACTGTTCGGTATTTGAGCACCATCTGTTTCACCATAACCGACTCGAAAGTGAAGACATACATTTTAATACAGCCAGTATCTTGTGTGACCAGCCCTGGCTTGCATGTCAGCACAAACACGACGTCCATCGAATACCGTCAGTCCTCTGAACACATGTATCAGGATTCCCCGCCACTCTTCATGTAGCGCTAACGCCCTCTATTCTGTACGGATTGCTGTCATTTGCTGATTTGTTGTCCAAGGTGACCCCACATGTGTTCAATCGAGGACAAGTCGGGAGATCCAGCTGGCCAAGGTAGCGTCGTCACATTCTGGGCATTAAGGACGTCCATTCTGATGCGTGCCCAAACAGTACGTGGGTGATTCTGGATGAACGACACTCCAACTGGTCTTAACAATTCATTGGTGTACTGTGCAGCTGATAGATTACCGTGAATCACAAAAAGATCATTCTTCATTTCGCCACAAATCCCTCTCCAGACCATCACTCTTCCTCCGCTATAGTGGTTGTCACTTGTACGAAGCAACGTCGTGTACGTTCTCTCCATATGCGGTATACGCGTTGTCTACCGTCAGGTTTAAACACTTGGAAATGCCTCCCGTCGGTAAAGGGCACTCTGGACCAGTTTCTAGCTTGCCATAGCTCAACAGGTCTCGCCCATCTCAGTCTATGACGACGATGCTCAGGCATCAACTTCACAGCCTTCAGCGGTCGATACGCACTGGTGGCGTATGCGTCTGACAACGGTCCTTCTGTTGACTGGATGGCCAAGAGCAGTTCAGGCTGATGACGTAACAGTTAAAAGAAGCGGTTCCTCAAGTGAAGCAGTCGTAAACAACGGTCCCCCTCGGGGTCGTGACTCTTGAATTGTTACACCCATATCTTGAAATGTTAGAAACCATTATGTTATCATTGGTAGGACAAGTTGACATCTATAAAGAAGGTGGAACAATGCAAAGATGATGATGGATGATTACAAAGATCTGAGCTGACGATCCCCGGTCACCTTTTGGCTTATTCCAGACAGTTTGGCAGATCACGGAAGCATTTTCGTACGGCTTAGTCCAGAGTCTTGATGACCCTCAGTCACTTTCTGGCTAAATTCCAGACGGATGGGCAGATTATGAACCATCGTCGTATGGATAAGTCCAGAGATCTGAGCGACCCTTTGTCAACATCTGACTTATTGCAGATGGATGGGTAGATCACTAACCATCTTCGTATGACTGATTCAGAGATCCGACCACATGACCATTATTCACCTTCTGGCAGCTGGGCAGATCTAGAACCATACTTGCATGGCTGATTTCGGCGATCCGAGGTGACGACCCTCAGTCACCGTCTGGCATATTCCAGATAGTTGGGTAGATCATGAACCATCTCCGTATGCTGATTCCAGAGATCTGAGCTCATGACCCTCAGTCACGTTCTGGCTTTTTCCAGAGAGATGGGCAGATCATGAACCATCTTCGTATGGCTGATTAAAGAGATCAGAGCGGGGGGCCCCTAGTCACCTGGCTATTGCAGACATATGAACAACGATCAGCAACCTGGATCGTCTTAGACAATCGTCTTAATTGTCTGGCACAGGTCGTTACTTAAAGTCGCCCTTTAAAGCTTCAGTGGTGCTTCATCAAACATCAAACATTATCTGACTGTCCACCTGCATATCAGTCCACCCACAACGTGTAACATTCATGAAACAGTGTCGACGCGATATGTAAACCAACTTCGAATAAACATGTAGAAAAAGCTCTGCATGAAAACATGCTGCAGTGCACACACACATACGCATATATTTATTTCAGAAACAACCACATTTCTCAATACCCATATATATACAGAAAGAAGTGTTGAAACAAGGCTCTACAATTTTCATAAACACACTAATGAAAGAAACGTTAAAAATACAATGATTATCAAATGAGTTAATTGTCCAGGGAAGGATACCTTCGACCAAACCTTACATAGTCAATTCGCAACTAGCTTCACTTGTTCAAAACGGTTAAGGAATACATATTGCAAACCTTGCTCCTGACCATAATTTGGCGAAATATTCCTGGATGCCCAGTCATTTCACTTCTTAAAATTCAAAGTTTGTGTTGAGACTTTGTGTTTTCACTCATATATACGAAGAAATCTTCTAAATACTTCGCTAGGTCACTGCTCGAGGCACTGTTGTTGTAAAGGGGGATACTTAATGTTTCCTGGTAAACAATAGCAGCCAGCAATACACATATCCATGCTGTTCCCCCCCATACGGAAATCTCCCCCCTCTCAGTCTCGCACGGAAAATGCCAAATAAACATCTTTCGGCCTAACAGCGCCGTTTCAGTGGTCGCGAAGTCTTTCTGTAGAAACCTCGCTAAAGGAACAGAGAACACAAACTCAACTTCATCGGTGTTTGGAACCGGCTTGAAACCATCTGGTATAAAGCCGACTACTGGGAATGCGGAATAATTTGGTCTGAAGAAGGTTGGGCCCAGGCAGCTGACCACCTCTACTTGCGAAGGGGGAAGTCCTATTTCTTCCTCAGCTTCTCGCAGCGCTGTTGCAACGTCATCAACATCGTCTTCGTTTTTTCTCCCGCCCGGAAATGCTACAGTCGAGGCATGATGACGTAATGAGGCTGAACGAAGCGTCAGTAATACATGTAGGGTGTCGTTCCGGAAAAACAAAGGTACGAGCACGCTACTCCGACAAAGATGAGCATGCACTGAGTCCGGGATGGTTTGAGAGGCCCGGATGTCGTACTTTTCCAAACGTGCTCTTATTTGCTCGACAGTCGGTGAACTCCAAGTGTAACTCGCCATCATCGACTCTAGCGGCATCAGAGGGATCCTGCAGTAATATCAACATGTTAGGGTGGATATCTCATCATACATAAACAGTAACAGACAATGACTGGTGTCGGTACAGACACACGGTCTTTATCAATATGTCAACATAACTATCTACTAGCAGCGACTGATAAAGATGAGGATGTCATCTATCGACATCATGCATGCAACACCTTGACTTCGTGTGCACATATTATTATACAATACAATACAACTAGATATTTGTATAGCGCCGATATCCAGTTAGTTCAACTGCTCAAGGGCGCTTTTTCCAGTCGATCACTGGATGTCCATAACAACGACTCGTCGTATCTGCAATCTCAACTCCCTGGGGACCATACATCTCTTGCAGCCTTAACAGGCGCACCGAGTTAATGTGGCTTTGCCATCCTTACGAGGTACCCATTCACAGCTGGGTGGACTGGAACACATAGTCACAGTACTTTGTCCATCTTTACTGAACGTTGCTCTGCCCGCAACTAGGTGTTTGTACGTATTCGTGTGGCCACCATCTGGTCATCTACCAACGGATTCGTGGGTTCTTTTAAGTGCACAGGGTTGTGTACTGCACACTAGGGATTTGTGACAACACTGAAAGAGTCTACACACAAAGTTGACTCTAAGGTTTTTACACCCGGTCACAGGTGGGCTCGATCCCGGCACCTCCAGGCTCGCTGGATTAGTAGCCTGGCGCCTTAGACAACTCGCCCAACGCAATTCGCTAGATAGAGATTCGACAGATCTAATGAAATAAATCGGATGAACACCCCCGGCTATTGTGTACATGACAGGCACATTCTGTTTGTTTCCAAATGAGTACGATAAATTTGAAAATAACTCAAAATTAGGAGCAGTCTCTTAAATATATACGGCAATGAATCTTTTAGTGGTTATTTTCATACCCATCACTTGAAATGTTATTGTGTGTTCAAGTATACATCTTCAGACAAACCGGTACTGGGATTGACATTCGTCTCATGAACATAGTTTTCTGAAGCTGACTCGCTCGTCACCTTTATCGTCGGAATTGCTTGAGCCATCGATGATGTTACAACTGTAGGTGGGACTGTGGCTTACTGAAGTCTTCCATATGACCATAATTTAAAATTTACTCTCGTAACACTGCCACGTCTTCACTGTTACCCGACGAAGGGAGTCATCCACTTTCAGTTCCGCAACGTGGACAGTCCAAATGATCTCAATTAGACTCAGGTCGAAACTGTATGATCCAAGCTTGATTATTTACAGTTCGCCGGAATATAGCTGGAACATTGGTAGGTGCAGCGTAAAACTAAACTCACATACTCATTACTTATCTGTGTCTATACCCGAATGCGTGCAAAGGTTGCCATAATATTTTGTAACAAATGAATCATGTTCAGTTTCAGGTTATTTTTAATAGTCTAGTATCCATTGCCATGTAGCGTATTCACTTTTAATATGCTATGCCCGGTTTTGAGTTGCATTGCAATTGATCGTTCTCATTTCGAGACAAACCGACGGCGGGTCTTGTCTGTCCCTGTAAGCACTACTTTCGCTCATTATGTTTTATCAGACATGTATCAGTGCTATCTTCCTTAACTCCAGAACAACTTCCTTAGCAATCTGATAAAACACAGAACAGACTGGCCGCTTTAAGCTTTGAGGTCATAACAAGTGAGGGACTTTGCCATGTGGGTAGAAGGTAAGAACCCGTTCTCAGTCGTCAGATCATCTAGTATGTGATACCTATAACTCATTTTATTTAATGGGTTGTTCGAAGTAAACAACATAAGTGAACTGTTTTGACTATCATTCCTTGCCAGTTTGTGTGGTGACCCCCCGGATTGGAGTGCGAAAGTAAATCAATCAAAGAAATATCCTTTCTCATTTTCCTCGACACACTGGACTGAATCTCATTTGGAAAGAGTGATATCAGAACAAATGAGTCACCCACCGACGGCCTTTAAACAGCATTGATCAAATTTTATGAATAGCAACGTTTTTTTTCATATTTCTTTCAGTAACAGAGGTTGTTATCCATAACGTTTGTGCAATAGTGTACGAGCCAAGTCTAAACTGCCATAATCGAATACGGGCTTGACAACCGATGAATACAGACATACGGCATCGGTCCCTTAATCCTGAACCCTGATTCTTGTTCAGTCCGGTCTTCTGACAAGCACTGAGGCGGGCGGATTCAGAGAGTGAGACGCCGTAAGTCTCCATATACCTGGCCTAATTGTCCCACCATAAAATGTCAGACTAACATACACATATCCTTACCAGTTCATTAGGCACATCTGACCCGAGTGAATATCTGGGTTAGAAATAATCTTTAGTAACCCATGCTTGTCGTGAGAGGTGGCTAACGGATCCAGGTGGACAGGTATTCTGACCTGGTTGACAAATTGTGTAGATCGATGCTCATGCTGTTGATCGCTGGATTGTGTGGTCCAGACTGGATTATTTTCAAAATGCTGCCATATAGCAGGAATATTTCTGAGTGCGTTAAACTACAATCAACAGTCACTGGGCATACCTAAAACTGATGCATCTGTCACTAACCTTACTCATCTAATTGACTTCACTTTGCATGTGTTTGTGACGGATGAAGGAGGTCACAGGTCAAGCTCATCTTCCACTTCCGTTTACAACTGTCATCACAGCTGATTCAGAGAAACTCCAACATTGGGAACATTGGTGGGGAGCCGGGGGGGTCCGCAATCAAAGTCACACATCACATTAATTGTGTCGACAATACCTTGTGCGAATCCTGTTCACCCGTGAGCGTTGTAGCCGTGCGTTGGTTTCACTAATGTGATACACAGAAAGACATTAGTCTTTCATATGGTGTAATGTACATGAGCGGTAGTTAATCCATGACTCGGGAGCTCACTACGTGAACTGCACGTTTTTCACTGACGTAACACGTGTAGGTCTAGGTTACTTGGCGACCTTTGACACACTTTGTCCCGTTCAAATAACGGTGAAGTTCTGCCACACGATTGTCACTCGATAAGATATGAGTATCAACTGCTGAATAATTAGATAACACGGTGCAATGCCAGATTAGTCCTTATAATTATCACATCGGCTCGGCATATTATGTCATAAGCCGGTTGTATGTTCGGGTGAGCGGAGGGGGGATGGGGTGTAGTATAGACAGGGAAGGTTGGGAAAGGCTAAAATCCCTATCCACGTTTCAAACTAGCACTTGACAGAAGTCTCAAAAACTTATTATTCTGAGTATCTGTTAATATCAACTGCCATGCTGGTTCCCCCGATGACGTACGATGTAAGAAAAAGTCTGGACTCGATCCTACGTAGACCAGGAAGTTGTTCTTCCAGGTTACCACCATGAAAACAACTGATCGTATTGCGAAACGGTAGTCATTCACGACTCAAGGTCGCCAATATGCTGTCAATGTTTACATGAAACATCACCCATACGCCGTGCGACAAAAACGTGTCATTCATTTCGGTGTCCTGTCATTTGTACTCTATTTCTCAGTGAAATATATGTGAATTTAACGTGCATCGGAGATAAAACTTGTTTGAAGCCCCATGCACTAAGCAGCTTTCTAAATATATGACGGTTGTCTGAAACGAATTGAGCCAGGACCAGATAATCCAGTGACTGACATCATGAGCATTGATCTGGGTTATAGTGACATGTATCAACCATGTGCGCGAGTCTGACAACCCGATTCCGTTCGTCACTTCTAACGACGAGCATATAAAGTTTGCTTGGCACGAGTTATATATAACTGTACGAACATATGTTTACTTCAAGGACTGTTGACATGTTAATTTCAGTTCGGGGGATGGGGGTGGGGTGGGGGAATCAGTCATGGTCCACGTATCGATTTACACAGTCCTCGTTATTTATGCATGTCCAGATCACAATTATGTGAAATGGTTCGGCGTTTATACTTTGCTGTTTGAAAAGGTATAGCGTTGATTTAGAAACGTATGTGTAATTCAGATTCACCAACGATGAATAACATTTTCGTTCTAACAAATTAAAGGAACAGGATAAAATATCACTGCATAACAATTCGGAAAGATTGCGAATTATCTACTTAAATGTTCAGCGTAAAGCTCCCCCAACTTAACTGTGCTTCCATATACAGAGACAGTTCCACAGAATGTCGCTATAAATAAAGAGTGACGTCATGGTTACATTATTAGTGCCAACTGAGTATCCACCAGTAGGATATAGGGTATAACAACACGGGAATATTTCAACCAATGAAAATGCTGGTTACTTGTAGTTAGGTCGCTGTGTTCGTGATAGCGTATTCAGAAACGACTTGACGAACAACAGCTCACATGACCCTCCGCAATAGGGAAAAGGATTTTCAATTGGACAATTAAAATTTGGAAAGACAGTATTGGATTTAATCATCCTGGATTAAAGGAATGTTAGTGGAACGTTTACAACAATAGGAAATTGTACAAATGCAAAATAAGAACCCTTTTCTCCCAAAACAAGGTACGTGAAAATATTCAACATGGCGGCTGCTCATGAATTAGACTCTACGGTACGGCCTCGACCTACTGACTGACTTTTACCGAAGCAGACGATTTTGTCTTCTGTCTTTCAAATAACATTGTCATCGGTATTGTGTGATTTGAGTAAATAAGAAAGGGACATTAGATACGGAAATGCCAGTAAGTAAGTAGCTGAATTTTACTGCACGATGGAGTCACTGTCTGCGAGTGCGATTGGTAGATCTCGCCACATCCACTTAACGATGTCTGGTGCCTGTAAATGTAGTACACTGATACATGGAGGCATGACAGCTCTGATTAGTAACAGAAGTGTTCTTTGCTTTAGTAATGTGACATGTTTTATGCTGTTTCATTGACAGTTAATCATACAGAATGCTCGTATATCTTACCGATATGTGGCCCTTTCGGGAGGTGCGACGGGTCACAGGTCAAGGCTGTCATAGTGCTTCGTCTATTAATAGAAACACGTAAACAAGAGACAGTGAACGATCTTTTCTTGACCAAAATCTGACAGTGTGTTCGAAGAATTTAAACGTAGCATTTATTTTTTATTTAAAAATATACTACTGCAATCATGTGAGACAGTTTTAATTTTTTGTGAAGATAAGGTGTGTAATGTGTAACTAGATCTCTCGTACACACCTTGTCACTGTATAGATGTAATTTACTTTTAAGTTCCAGTGACATACACGGTAGTCCTGATTTACAGGTTGAATAATGCATCAGTCTCACAGATCGTTGATGAATATACATCTCTAATATAAGCACATTCACCAGAGGAAAAATAATGTAATTATTTTAATTTGTTTATGCTTGTTTTTCAAAAAAAAACAGTTTGTAAAAGCATATTACTTTTGATGCGAAAGAAATGAAGTTTGATTCAGAAATGAGTATCTTATATGATAGGACATGAGTGGTACTTAGAAATTCATGGGTATCCGAACCTTTTATGCATATGTAATGAATATAGTTAGTTGTTTACATTTCAGTGACATTAAATTTTAACTCACTCACCCACTGTTTCCATTTCATGTTGTCTGGCAGGGTTGTTTCAAATAGGGCCGATGCAATCAGAAGCAACTGATGAATGTGGTGGTCATACTGATTGATTTGGTTTAGTCCATTGATTTTGAATGTTGTTCTGAACAACAGTCACTGGATTCTGTTTGTGATTGCTATATTTAGCGTGATGTTTTCAGTGAGTTTACTTTTACATGACACTCAGCAGTATTGCAGCTATATGGCAGCCGTCTGTAAATAATCTAGTTTGGACCACATGGATCTACAGCCTGACCATTGATCTATCCAAATGCGATGACATGCAAGCCAAGTCAGCAAGCCTGATCACCCAGTCATGTTAGTCAGTCACGACAAGCGTGGATTACTGAAGATGAATTTTTCACATCCTGTAGATCATGGTAATTGGTGTGTGAATAGTAGAGTCGTATGACCTGTGTTTGTCTTGATAAGTCATTGAATTGATTGATTGTCTTGGTTGTTTACCTCTCAATATGTACGTGAATTGCAAACATAGATTCTCATGTTGTTAATCAACTGATTGTTGGATTCTGATCTGATATTTTACCACCATCCCATAGGTAGAGCATTGCTGAGTGCAGCTTTAAACAAATTATAATGTGCAACTTAAATAGGCATACCACAGGACATGCCATTAGGCTGTGTTGACTGCACAGAATTTGAATAGCAGTACATGTATTGTTTCACAGCTTGTATGTGGCCTACCACTGAATTATGAATGTTGAAATTACTTTGTTATGTGAAATAGTTGAAATTTTGATATTTGCCCTACACAAGACCAATATGACTCCATGGTGACCTACCCCCAGCCTAATAACCTTCTGAACAAGAAACAACATCTGTCTTTTCTGCAAGTCATGATTAGTGTTACAGGTTCCTGTGAAGTGTCACCAGCTGTGATACTGCTGGAATATTGCTAAAAGTGGCATAAAAGTATACTCATTCACTCTTGTGTTGAGGTTTGATTGGTTAAATGTTGATCAGTTTTCATGCAGTTCCTGCTGCTCTTCACAACTACATGATCATAGATTACTAATTGTCATGTGCACATGTACTGTCTTGTCATCATAAAATACACTCGTTTGGGGCATTTTTATGGAGTCTACTACAGGGCTTGTCAGACTATTGACTTGCAAGTAATTTTATTCCTTGTTTTACATATCTGCCATTCAATTTTTGTTTCAATTTTTGTAATTTTATTTCTTGTTTTACATGTCTGCCATTCAATTCTTTTTCAATTTTGCTAATTTTATTCCTTGTTTTACGTATATGCCATGTAATTTTTTTCAGTTTTTGTAATTTCACTTCTTATTTTATGTATCCACTGTTCAAATTTTTATCAAGAATAAGGCTAAAAAAACATTTGTCCCATATACAGCCTGACTCTGACCTGTACAATTAGAGCTGTAGTATAGGTATAAGGCCAGGTTACTTCAGAACTTTATACAGATTATGTTTTGGAAATGATCAGACTTTATAGAAGGAAACCCAAATTGTACTTTGTGTATTGCATAATCAGGTGTAAACATGCATCATTCATATCCATCTGCACATCCCTTAAATATAACAGTTACTTGGAATTAATGGTCAGGGGAACTTAGGAGAGTTATGTCCTTTCAGACAATAAGGATCTGCTGATCATTTATTGGTGTTGTGCTAGGATATTGGATTTACAAAAGCTTTCTTCCTGTACTCCTAAAATTGACATTTAAGATTATTGCACCTTTCGTAATGTGTATAGTTGACATCTTTGGATGCAGTTGAAATCCTGTTTTAAGTTACTTTAATCCCTGGTGGAGTACTTAAACCTATCTAATATAAAATGTGATGACTTCATTTAACAGCGCTTGTCTTTAGCTCTTCCTTATTTCAATCATGTTGAGCAATTATCCCTCCTTTGATATTAAGTCAGACATGAAGGGATGGTAGATTAAATTGAATGTCAGAATTTTGTGTTACCTTTTGTTAAATATGTGAAATTCCTTGGAAACTTGGTTTTATTCGACTTCATAAGTAATTTCAATCTAGTAGCAGCCATTCCTGACAAAACTTTATCTGTTTTGTCCACACCCAAATGTATGAGACAGGTGACGTTCATGTCCTACTTTGTGTGGACAGATATTCGTGTAATGATGGCACAACTAGTCTGTGAACATGTATGCTGGAGAAATAAGATAATGGCGCTCTTTACCAGCCTAGGTAACTGGGACCAGGTGTTCGCCATGGCTGTCACATTCTTCCAGTGAGGGTATCTCATCAGCTGATCATGATGCCCTACATCCAGACTAAGATAAGACTTGTCATGACAGCTGACCCCAGCTTCATGAATGGTGACCTCCACACAACTGGTTAAAACATGCTCTCTGCTCCCAGCAGAAAATGGGTACCTGGTGGGATAAGTAATGTGTCTATAACCTTCTATTGCCTAACAGGCAGCTTAGATTATCTGGGGTAATGATATGGCAGCTTTGAATGTTAGCGCTATGAGCATTCACCTTGTGAGTGGAGTTTGGTGCAATATAAATGCACATATCATTATTATTATGTTTAACAATAATGCTATGTAGTTTCACAGTGCAGGTGTTTGGTAGGTAATCAAACTGATAATTGTTCATGGTCTGTTAGTATACTTAGGTATACTTTCAAAACACAGATCCGTTAAAACGACACTTGTTACAGTCGGTTGCATTCATAATTAGTAGACTGCACCCTTGATTAAGGAAAATATTATCACCCATGTAAAGAGTTTTGACAATGTAACAAGTGATCATTTATTTCATCAATATTTATTTAATCAATAATATTTTCACGATGTAAAAAAATATTCATCTTGGCGATCTGATAAGAACATTATTTTACGAGAAACATGGCATACATATTTTAGAGATTCATAAATCCTGTATTACGTGATGACTTGACCTGGGATGCTTATGTTGGAAACTACATTACCAAATATAGTTACCAGCATTATACTGATTGTGTAAATGATGAACTGTCATGTGCTAAAACAATTGAAGAAATTGTATCTGCAACAGACAACGCTGAACTGAATGAGTCATCAGGACACGACAGTATTACAACAAAATTTTTAAAGAAAATTAAGGATATGATTGCACCCTATCCTACGTGGACTGCTGCTACTATAATACCTATATGAAGTAATAATGAACCTGATAACTATGGGCTGTGTGTAAATTATTTACATGTATCATTAACCAGATAATTAATACCTTTGTCGAGAATGAAGGTGTAATTGGTGAATACCAAGGGGATGGTTAGAAAACATTCAGCAGTGATAACGTATTCATTCTTCAATTTGTTGTTCAAACTCGAAGGAAATGCATATTCTCCTGTGCTTTTGTGTATTTCCAGAAAGCGTTCGAGGTGGTTAACTGGAATAGATTACTTTATCATTTTGGAAATGGTATTCATGGAAATATATTTCATGTTTTTCAACATTTATGTTACAACGTGAAGTTGGAGAAGGGAAAAAAACGATTAATTTTAATTGTTCCAGTGGTGTTAGACAAGGATGTTGTCTCAGTCCTTTGTTGTTCTCCATATTCATCAAAGTGGGGACCGGGCCATTCATTATGTAAGGGTGACCATCCTGGCTGAATTAATTACTGAGCTACTTTTATCTGCATTTTTGAAGGTCTGTGTTAAGGGAGAAAAACCCAATTACATGAAGTGCTGACTAAATAATAGGAATCTATTATTTCAATGTAGTATACTTTTATACCACATGCAAAATTAAATGATATCAGATAGCATGAAAATGTCACTCAGACTATGTAGCAGAGGTCACTAGATAACTGAAGTGATCAGGAAGTGTGAAGTTGGGTTTATCGTCATGCTTAAGAATATTTCACTGAAATGACTTGCATGCATGTGTATGTGTGACGGCTTGTACCAGCCCAGACTTCAGCTGTTTTCTCAGCGCTAGTTCACTGAGTCACCACGCCACAGTTAAGCATGAATACCCTACTCAGACACATTATACTGACTTCATGCCGACTAGTCCCAGTCATACCCATTAATGCCAAGCATCGGGCAGGGACCATCAAGTAACACGCTAACCACTACTCCACAGAGGAGGTTTGAAGACATGACACCAGATATGAGAATGATACACATGCACTTGTAGTACTGCCATCAAAACAGCAGTTTAGTTATTGTCATAAATTTATTTTGTCATAAATTCCAGAATCATAAACATATACATGAGTCTTTGTTAACAGAATGATAATAGCCATTGTTTTCTCATGAGATGTATATTTCAGCCTGAGTTGTATTTATATGGTGGTTGGTAGTGATGCTGTGTGTGTGACTCAGATAGCAGGTCAACATGTATCATGTTATACATGTATGGCTGTGAGGACTCCATACTGATTGTGTGACTGTGGTCAGTATCATTTTTCTTTCACATGAGCAAGTCTTTTCTTGTTTGTGAAATATCACATGAATATGGGAATGTTTCTAATTATATATGTTTCGACTGAATATGTGATGACTGGCTAGCATAATGTTTTCATTTCCAGAATGACAATGACACCTATATCAAACAGTGAAATGCTTAATCAGTTCCTGGAGGACCAAGTGCAGAATGGAAGCATCAACCAAAGTGACAACAACCCCCTGCCCACAAACCTACCATCACCCATACAACCAGGTATGTTGTTTATGTTGTGTATGTTGTATCCCAAGTCCTAGTATCAGGGAAGTACAATACAGATTACCACAAGCTAAAACCCTAGTGATATGGTGTTGTCAGTGTCACGCTTGACCTGAGTACAGGGAACGTAGGATACATAGTACCCGAGCACTTGCGAGTACAAGGAAGATAGGGTACGTAGTACCCCACCACATGACCCCAGTGCAGTGAAGGTAGTATACGTTGTACCCCATCACATGACCTGAGTACAGAGAAAATAAGATGGGTAGTACCAACATATGAAATAAGTCCCAAATCCGGCCAGACATCAGGACTGGTTACTTCAAAATGTTGCCCGCCCAAAATGGAATTTACCAGACCAGACAATCCAAAGAATATTATTTGAACTTGTTTTCTAAAGTTATGACCGTACAATCTGGCTGGCTAGTTGTAACATTAGACCATCCATCAGAAATCAAGCTCATCTTGGGCGTTCACAGGGCACCTTATTTCATATACTGATAAAACCCCAAAACTGGGAAAGTGGGCTGTATACATCCATGAACTATGTAATGTCGTGTGCACTGATGTTATGTTTGTTGTTTTTGTTTTTACAGCTGCCCCTCAGACTCTCCTCGAGCAGGACCTCATCACAAATCTACTTCAGCAGTCTAACGGTGACCAGCTGCCCCAGTCACTCGACACCCAAGTCCTCAACGCACTGCCCACAAACTGTGCAGGTACAGTGATGATACTATGAACCCAGTAGTAGCCACACTTGTTGCATACATGTTGTATTCTTGTTTGCAGATAGTTTATTTTTTTAAATAATTGTTAATCCTGAGACCCATGAAGATCCAGGTTGTTGTAAGAGGCAACTAACAGGATAGGTTTCTCAGGCTTGCTGATTTGGTTGACACATGTCATCACATCCCAGTTGCGTAGACCAATGCTCATGATTTTGATCACGGGATTGTCTGAGTCGGACTAGATTATTTGCAGACCCCACCATATAGCTAGAATATTGCTGAGTGTGCCAACAGACTAACAAAAGTTTAGCATGATTCTTTCTTCACATTTTTTTTGCTAGTTTCCACTTCAAATGAATTATTGCATATATATATCTTTATATTCACTCTCTACACCTGTTGTAGAAAGTTCTGTTGATTAATAATGTACATGCATTCTTCTCTGTTGAAAATTTTGCTTTATCTGCAGGAAATTATGTATAAGGCTGTAGTTATCAGGTGTGCTGTATTTGACAAGTTCTTGAAGTTAACTTTATGTTAAACTAACAGAATCTGTTACGTTATTTTAAGGTTTACAAGGAGGAAGTCAGCTGTTCAGTAACCTGTTGAAGCCTCCAGATGGTAGTGCTTCACCCAGTAACACACCCATACAGTCAGTCAGTGAGTACCACATTCAGTCCATTAGTTGCTGAAATCCCCGGACGGTGGGGTAGCCTAGTGGTTACACCTGTTGCTTGTCACACCGAAGACCTGGTTCAATTCGCCACATAGATATAATGTGTGAAGCCTATTTCCAGTGTCCTCTGCCATGGTATTGCTGGAATATTGGTAAAAGAGGCGTAAAACTAAACTCACACTATCACTACTGAAGACCCCTGAGGTTACTTACTACTCCACACAGTAAAACCTATGCAGTGAGTCCACTTCATGCTGAAGTAAAATTTAAGATATTAGATGTAACATGTTACTACTGTGCAGCATTTTGTGTCATCCTCATCCATGCGTGACCATGTGTTTCAGATCTCTCTGACCGGAGTATAACTGAAGTGCTGCAGCAGATGTTGTCCTCCAGTCAGCCCAAGATGCCCCAGGAGACAGCCCAGGCAGAAACTGTACCAATGATAGCCACCACCTATTCTTGTACCAATACAAGCAATTCAGGCTTGGTAAATAATGGGTTTTCTACAGAAACTGTCACCATGGTGACAACAAACAGCATCACATCTGGAACTTTTACGGCCAATCCACCAACATCTGTGCCAATGACAAATACATGTATGGTTAATGTTCTTTCTGGGCATGATAACTTGATTCCGGTGAAAACTGAGCCTAGTCCAACAGGATGCCAGGTTGCCTGTGATTTTCCTGTGAAAACTTGTAAGGCTTCTCTTTCATCAGCAACTGAACCTGTGAACCAGAGTCAGCAGACGGCTATTACTACCGGAATTGGTAACAATGTGTCTTCAAACAACATGAAAGTGGTTACCAGTAAGTGAATGTGTTTGAATTCATGTTCTACCTCAAATGTATTCCATCTCATTGTCATTCAAGAAGGTGTTGATTCATTTTTATCCCCCCGGCATGTAATGTCTGTCCGTTCGTCCATCCATAATCATTTTGTTTCCGGAGCATAACTCAGAAACCATTCGATATTTTTAGACCAAACTTGATAGATATAATGATCTCAACCTATAGTTGTGCCTTTTGCTATTTACAGAGTTTTGGCATTTTTAGTTTTTTTTGTTTTTCCGTGGAACATTTTGGTGTTAGTCTAATGGTGGGGTGGGCTTCGTTTCTGAAGCAGAACTAAAAAACCATGCAATATTTTTCTGCAGAACTTGGTGCCTTTTGCTGTTTAGAGGTTTTTGTGATTTATCATTTTCTCGGTTTCCATGGAAACGTTTCGGACTTAGTCTCAAAATGGAGGGATGGGCTTTGTTTCCAGAGCAGAACTCAAAAAACGTTCAATATTTTTCTGCAAAGCTTGGTAGATGTGGGTGGCAGAGCCCAAAGTGGTGCCTTTTGGTATTTACAGGTTTTTGTGATTTATTATTTTCTCGGTTCCTCTTGAAATGTTTCGGACTTTGTCTCAAAATGGAGGGATGAGCTTCGCTTCCAGAGCACAACTCAAAAACTTCTAAATGTCTTTCTGCAAAACTTGGCAGATATGTAGGGGAGACCCTAAAGTTGTGCCTTTTCTTATTTACATACTTGATTTATGATTTTCTTGGTTTCCATGGAAACGTTTCGGACTTCGTCTCAAAATGGAGGGATGGGCTTTGTTGCCGGAGCAGACCTTAAAATCCGTTCTTTGTTTTTCCTCAAAACTTGGTAGATATACCAATCAAAAGCTAAAATGGTGCCTTTTGCTACTTACAGGTTTTGGCATTTTTATTTTTCCTGGTTTCCATTGAAACAATTCTGACTTAGTCTCAAAATGGAGGTATGGGCTTCATTTCCAGAGGACAACTCGAAAACCATTTGTTATCTTTCAACAGATCTTGGCAGATATATGAGACAGATCTTGAAGTGGTGCCCTTTGCTGTTTACAGATATATGGCATTTATATTTTTCATGACCTCCTTGGAAACGATTCAAACTTAATCTAAGAAAACATCAAGTAACTCTCAGATGATTTGTCCAAATATGTGGGGGCCGGGTGATGTGTTATCTTCTGATGATTCTTTTGTGCATTTGCTGTAAATCAAGATGGCGGCAGTATGTGTTTTTACAACAATTCAACATCCCAATCTCAGGCTATTTGTTCAATTATATCAGTAAATATAACAGAAGAAATTAGCATTGTGAGATAGCAATAACTTGCTAATCAGTTTTAGATTCTGAGATAGGAGGACTGAAACTTTTATTGTCTTCTTCCTAGGTCCGATGTCAGGGCAACACCCACGTATGGACCTTCCTGCTGACCTGGCGAACGTGAAACTACAAATGTTCTCACCTGTCTCCTCCTTGGCATCAGGTAATATAGGTCCACAATCTGTCCTTGAGTCCATCACAAACAGACAAACCAATACGGAGGCACCGGCATCAGATCCACCTGCCTCCTTCAACCAGAGTCCTTTTACAACCAACACCAACCTAGTCACAACTAACACCACTAACTTTCTTAATGTGGAGATCCCAGACCAGCAACAAGCTGCTGTGTCAAGTGAGATTCGGGAGATTCTGATGATGGACACAAGTAAACAAGATATACCACACCAAGTGAATCCTGGCCGCAGTGAACATTCAATGTTGAGGCAAATGTTGACTAATAATGAAGTTGACAACAGTAGTCTGAGCCCAAGCCCTGTGTCAAGCCCTGAAGAAAATGTCCCAGAATCGGCTTCTTCAATATCTTCTCCCAATAGTGTTTTCCACGACCCTACAAGTCAGCTGACACTCATCAACAGGTCAGCAGAACTGCATCTCCAAGACGACGATGCTGCCAATGACTTGTGGAGTGCGGTGACTTTCAAGCAGGACCCTGTTGAAGCAGATGTCCCCAACAAGGTCCAGAAGTCCACTCACAACTCTGATGCGCACACGAATCTACAGTCTGAGATATCCGTTGAGAAGTTGTTTGATGCAGGAGGGGCAGAATCCACGATGAACTTTAAGTTTACTAAGTTTGGGCAGGAAAACCAAGCTTTGTTTACTTTCGGTTCGAACAATCAGACTGTTAGCTCGAGTCCTGCAGACCCCAGGTACTATAGGATTGGACATTGTTCAGGCATTTGTTAGTGTAGAGTTATGTAGTGTAGGGACTGCAATGGCACCACCTCAGGTTGTATTAACTTAGTAGTAGTGTTATAAAGCTATTGAATATATTCATTTGTTCTGTTATTGTGTTGTTAGCTGATGTAGTGAATGGGTTAGCAAGTAACAGATAGATATAGGTTTGTGACTAATTCAATATGTAAATTGATGTTCTCAACTATATGGAAGACCGATGTGATTGTTTGGTTTGGTTATTTCTGACAGCATCTTTGCCTCATATAAGTCTGATAGAGTACAAAAATTAAGTGATGTTACAGATGGCTGGTTCCTCATCACTATCCTTTTGCTCCTCTTTTGTCTCAGTAGGCCTGCTCAGCACCTCCCCCCTGCTGCAGAAACTGGGTCCCTCAAGTCCATGGCCCCGCCCATACAGAGACCTCGCAAGGTGAAGGACACAGGGTTGGGGGCTCAATTCCCCGCTCGTACCCAACAGTATGAACTGCGGATTGTATCGCAGCCAGAGGAGCAGCACCGAGCACGTTACTTGACAGAGGGCAGTCGTGGGGCCGTCAAGGATCGTTCCCAACAGGCGCATCCTGTTATAAAGGTTTGGTTTATGGGTTATGATGGCAACTTTGGCATGGATTTGTTCAGATTTGTGGCCAAAGGGTATTCAGGGTGTTTGCAAGACAGAATCATAGTGATCATTACCAAATGTTTGATAACAACTTTAATGTTGACAAAGACAAATGCCAGTGATACAACATTATTGTAAAAGAAGTAATATGTTTATGAGGTCTTAGTGATTTGTCCTTGGTCTTTTACATAAATCTTGAACTTTGACTTTTCAGCTTATTGGCCACAACGAGACCGTGTGTCTACAGGTGTTTGTAGGTAATGAGACTGGACGAGTGAAGCCCCATGGCTTCTACCAGGCCTGCAAAGTGTGTGGCAAGAACTCCACCCCGTCCAAGGAGAAGGAAATAGATGGCACTGTCGTCATAGAGACGGAAATGACACCAGCTAGTGAAATGACAGTCAGGTAATAAGTTTGTTTTGTGTTCAATAAGAAGACTTTTTGGGTATATCAGGGAATAGACATATAAATCTAGATACACCTTTGCACACTTGTGCTGTTTGTAATAAGTGACTGTGCTAGAGCCAGTTGTCATGCTCAGTGACGTGTTGACTGAGGGGCATTTCTACCCCATTGAAGTGGGGTGATATTCATAGTATCAACCACTGGTTTGTTGGACCCAGCCTTATGTAACATCAACCACTGGTTTGTTGGACCCAGCCTTATGTAATATCAACCACTGGTTTGTTGGACCCAGCCTTATGTAACATCAACCACTGGTTTGTTGGACCCAGCCTTATGTAACAGTTGAACATTATTCAATACAGTGTGCCAAATAGTTCCAAATTTCCGTGCCAGTTGGGCTAGCTGTGTCTTTAAGTTACTAGCCCACAAAATTTACACACAATTTTAATGTAGAAGCGACAAGGGATTACAAAAATATATGAGGATTAGATCTTGTCATGATACAGGTTTCAGCGTAAACCTGCAAATGTGATGAATATTTTTATCAGATTATTGCATGATTTAAAAGGGTATTATAACTTAACAAGTCATGAATATTGATACACTTACAATACGACCCCATGAAAATTCCCTAGCCTTTCGGGCCATTGACTGTGGCGATTTACTGGCCATTAACTATTTCGCACACTTATACAATATATAGCTGATAAGCCTTTTTACCAAAACAAAAACACATTATCAGGCATAGTTAAACTGAAAGTAACTTCCTCATGTTGTGAATAGTTGTAATGGATATCTACAAATCCAACTCTCTTCTCTTAAGTGTTGATTGTGTTGGCATCCTTAAACTGCGTAATGCTGATGTGGAGAAGAGAATTGGGGTTGCCAAAGCTCGAGCAAAGAAGAAAAACAGTACAAGAGCACGGCTGATATTCAGAGTTACCTTCCAAAAACCTGATGGCAACTTCCAGACGCTGCAAGTGGCTTCATCGCCCATCATCTGCAGTAAGTACTTACTTGACTGTTCACTACTGTGAACACAAAGGTTGGAATTGTTCTACAGTAACCCATGCTTGTCGAAAGAGGCAACTAACAGGATCGTGACTTTATTGACACTGACATATTCTGTTGATCTGTGATGTGATCATTTTAGCAGCCAGGTGTTGCACCAACTGAGTATAAATTTGGAACCAACTGCATGTGGATTACTTACACTTTCAAGGGACTAGAGTGAGAGTAAATAAAGCATATGCCATAATCAGCAGCTAATGCAATGTGTTGTTTGTGTGTTCAGCACAATTTTGGACAGTCTTAGTCCTAGTGAGCTTCAAGTGATTACCCTTCCTGAACTGGTGAACATCTAAACCTTTTATCACTTTGATCTTTATTCCAACACTAAGCTCAGGTGCTGTTGTGCTGAGCTGAGTAAATACTTCTAGTTCAGCTTAGTCACTCTGCAAGTCTTCGAGTCAGATTGTTTAGATCAGTCTCCTTTTACATTGATGCTGTCTGAGATATCTATGAGAGTTATGTGAGAAGCTTTGATGAGTCTTCATGTTCTATATGAGATGTTCATGTGAATGATGTTTGATCTACATGTGAGAGTTCTGTGTGAAGCTTTGCTGAATGTTCATGTTCTATATGAGATATTCATGTGAATGATATATGATCTACATATGATAGTTCTGTGTGAAGCTTTGCTTAATGTTCATGTTCTATATGAGATGTTCATGTGAATGATATTTGTTCAGCTCAGCCAGTGGGTCAGCCAGAAATCAGCCGGATGAGTCTGGAAGAGGCACCTGCAACTGGTGGGCAGGACCTGTTCATCATCGGGAAGAACTTCCTGAAGGGCACCCAGGTAAAGTTCCAGGAGATCTCGGTTGAGAATGGCAAGACGCTGTGGGAGAAGGAGGCTGACATTGACCAGGAATATTTCCAGCAGGTAGGCACAGGAAAAACAGATTATGTGTCACTATGTTACATGGTCCTTGTTGACAAGAACGTATTAGGAGCATCTTGCATAATAATTGCACTGTTTTGACACAATACAGCTGAAGGCTGTTACCTGTGAATCAAACCATAGAACATGCATGTGATGCAGCTGAACAGCATGATGCAAGTGTTTCTGTGACGTTTCGTCATATCCATGGGTCATGGATGTGGTAGAATCTTTTAAGAACATGGGTGGATTTTCGGTCTATGTCCCCCACGGTCATTACACGTCATAACAGGACAGATGGTCAGGCACAGTGAGTTTATTGTAACCTGTGAGGATCTGTATTAAAATTTGTCTTCAGTAACCCATGTTTGTTGTAAGATGTGACAAATGGGATCATGTAGTCATGCTTTGCTGACCTTGTTGACAAGCTGCATCGTATCCCTTGACCAATGCTCATGATGTTGATTATTATAGGATATTTAGGATATTGATATAGCGCACATAGTAGCAACTAGTGCTCGCTGACGGCGCAGACAAATATTTCCCACGATCATTGAATGTCAATATCAACGGCCCATCATATTATCAGTCTCAACTCCCTTGGGAGTATGCAACACTTGCTGCTTCTAGGTGCACCAGGTATTTTTGTGTAGCTGTCGCGTCCTATCGAGGTACCCATTGACAGCTCGGTGGACTAGAACACAGTCACAGTATTTTTCCAAGTTCACTGCACGTTGCTGTACCTGCAACTAGGTGTTTGCACATATTGTCACCATCTGGTCATATACCAACCTATTCGTAGGTTCTCTTAAGGGCACAGGGTGCTATATTGTACACTAGGGGTTGTGGCAACACAGAAATAGTTACACACAAAGTTGACTCCAAGGTTTTCATGCCCGGTCACAGGTGGGTTCGATCCCGACACCTCAGACCTCGCTGGATCGCCAGCCTGGCATATTAGCCAGTTCGCCGACCATGCCACCGGTGATCACTGGACTTGATTAATTACTGACCACAGTCTTGTAGCTGAAATAATGCAGAGTGTGACATTAACAAAACCATGTTTCTAATAAACCTTAGTCGTGGTTTTGATCTCATCAACATGCTCTTACTTTTACTCCAAAATCTACTTGCAGACACATTTAATCTGCAAGATTCCTGAGTATCAAGAGAAGAGCATCTCGAAACCCATCCTAGTGCAGATCGTCATCCACTGTCGAGGGAAGATCAGCGACCCCCAGGAGTTCTATTACAACCCAGGTAAGTACAGCAGTTACCTCCCCTTGTTCTTCCCAGCCCCCACTGGCCATAACCTCCTTCATACTGTGAGCGGCTTGTTGTCTTACCTTTTAAAATAGATCTAAAACATATCTATCTATCCACAGTAAATCTAAATGTAGTGCTGATCATCCATCCACTCAGCTCTATTCACCATTCAACAATGAGCATATGTGATAACTTGCATATGTATACTATCCTAGCTATGTGACAACCTTACCCCACTGACTTTTCAATGAATTGATTTTCAAATGGTAATTTGTAAATTATGGGGTTTGAAATTGGAATGAATTCATGTTGGTATCTATGTGCTGTGAAATTCCCCCTTCTATATCTGTGTGTGGGGTAGGATCGGTTGTCAACACTTCCACTGCTACCCGAATTACAGGCGTTGTCCATAGCAACAAGCTCCTTTTGCCATACAAGCACTTGATGCCAAGATGAATCCATTCCGAGACAGCTTCTTTTAGACACATCTATGCCCTTACAGTATTAATGAGGGATGCTTGCCATCACAGCATTACAGTATACAAGCATGAGCTTTTGCCCTATGGCGCTGAATACCGCCATTCTTTGGCTCTAAAGTAATCCTTCTGCAATGTTTTCCTGCATAAGGACAACAGTTTGGCATCGGAATTGGTAAGATTATGCGTGTGTCGGCAAGGTCAGTCAGTCCCAGCTCAGGCTCAGGCAGGTTCTACGTCATCGAGATATAAGCTGACCAGAAGTAGGGTGCATCCATCGCGGGGTAGGTCCTCAGCATGTGTTGTGGATGTTGAACACTGTATGCTTGGGTGTGGTTTCACTGGTTCCGAACTTAATCAGATCTTGAAACAAGTTGACCGCACGGCAGTTTGAAATAGGAAGGCGAAAAGTGCTTCATAAGCCCTTGTAACTACTTTGATTTGTGAATGTATCTTATCTCATGATATCGGTTGTGTAGTCTGCTTGAGCCTTAGCTGTTCCTGTTTACCCAGACAAAATTAAACTGGCATCCATTGCTTAAGCAATTCATGTGCTCATGTTATACAATGTTAACCTGAAATGTTAGATTTCAGCCTGTTAATTCTAGCTGCTGAGTATCTCCCTTGCCGTTAACATGAAAAACATTTTTCTGGTACTTTTCCCCGCAGATCTGAACTAGGGAATTGTTCAGGAAAAAGGAGCATGTTTTGGTCATAAGGTTCACAAATTAATCAATTTCCCGAGCAGTTCCTTGGTTTCAGTACTGACAAAAAATTGAAACAAATGGAAAATTAAAACCCTTAAAATCTTTTGTGGACATAATCTTTTTTTCCAAATAAACTTTGACAGATTCATATGTACAACAGTAACTGACTTTGTTTCATTCGGCACATTTGCCAGCTGGATAATGGTAAAGAAAAAGGGAGAGACTTGGCAGTCTAGGTTGCTGAGCTCTTGGATGCCTTGATCTGATCTTATTAAAAGATCGATAATTGGACGTTGATGTTAGCATCATTGGAGAGATGGGAGTCTCATGCTACGGAGGTACTGTAAGAACAGATTTTGTTGTTTATTCTTTATTTGAAGCGTGAGACATGTGGGTGGGCAGGGGACTTTAGGAGTTCGGCTTCCTCCTCAAAAAACAATCTTCCTGGTCTCACCCATTGAAAGTAATTTCTTAACCCTAGAATATCTCTGATTGTTACTGTTGTGGAGCAGCTGTAAGTCAGTATTTTCAAAAGGAAAGGTCGCTTTTTCGGTTTTGAAAAGCAAAGTGATCTGTGGAAAATCTTGTCAGTCAAATGTACGGAAGCAGTGGTCATTATGGAGAGTGGTACCAGTCCTGATGTTTCCTAGCCAACATTGAAGCAGCTCAACTTTCCTCCTGAGGGCATGAGAAGGGGACACACCTATACACATGCATGACAGATTGTCATTCTATGGCCCTCACCACGTCTTGTTTTTGTCTGTACACATCACCGAATACTAAATGGAAGCATGCAGAATGTTGGTAGTGAGAGGTTCACCTGAAGCAATGTTTTTTCTTAACTGTTAATACAATATATCATCAGCTTGATATGGGTATCTAATAACCAGATTTCTTCCAAAGTTTATTCTACCTGTCTGAAGTTACTAAACATTCTGTGGAGTAATTAGTCAGTCAAACCCCATAGTATGCTTCTATATCTACATCTATTTTTCAAGTTATTGTGTCTGCTGGGATATTTGACAACTAACCATGGTAACTGCTCATGTAAATATTATCATGTTCATGGTATAAGACAGCTGGATTTTCATGTTCTAGACTATAATACAGTGATTGTTCAGCTCTAGACTATACTACAGTAATTCTTCAGTTTTAGACAGTACTACAGTGATTGTTCAGTTCTAGACTGTACCACAGTGATCGTTCAGCTTTAGACTGTACTACAGCGATTGTTCAGCTCTAGACTATACTACAGTAATTGTTCAGTTCTAGACTGTACCACAGTGATTGTTCAGTTTTAGACTGTACTACAGTGATTGTTCAACTCAAGATTGTACAACAGTGATTTTTAATCTTAAGACTGCACGGCAGTGTTGTGGGTAAAAGTAAATATTGCATTAAAGATTTTGTACAGATACTAATCAGTGAAGTGCATTGATTTCCAATATCCTTTATGAATGAGGGATGGGTTCATTTTACAGTATATTACTTCACAGCTACAATCCATTCAAAAAATTGAATTCAACTCAAGATTTGTATACTTCACATATAGATCCTGTGTTTTCAGTATAGAAGAATGTTTACGTTTTGATGAAGCTAACTGACATTTAAAAGCTTGGTTTAAAAAGTTAAGTCAAATCAAAGCATTGTCAACTCTACTGGTAAAATAGCTTAACTTAAGACTGATTTACATGGCAAGGAGCAAGGGAGATAATAAAATATTCACCTTTATGATCAACTTGAGCTGTTGCAGAAAATGATGTTGTCATATATGAGATGAGGTTGTCTTAGTATTGTGGAACAGCAACCTCATGAGGAGTTATGGGGTTTGACTGTCAAGGTGAAAATTCATACACTGCAAGTAACTCTAGAAATTAATGTCCAAGGAAATTATGTTCTCAGCATGTGAGCGTATTTAAATCCAAAACAGTGATTGTGATGTTTTCTGAATGTCTGTTGTGGCATGTTGTAACCAACTAACATGCTGTGTTCACCCAAACTACTCAGAGGTAATGGTTCCAGCTGATCCTGCCAAGTACAATGCTATCATGTGACTCTGCTTGCTACACAACCTGCCCCTGCCCCCCACTGTGTTTCATGCTACTTATGTATCCAAACCTTTGTATATCGGGGGGGTAAAGGGGATTCTTAATTATCTTGTAATCTTCCCTTAGACTTCCGGATCCCAGGCTGAATTGCCTTTGTGTTCTGACCTCTCGAGGTCAAAGGTCAAAGTGCAAGTGTTGGTTGTTCTTCTTCCATGTGAGTCTCCTCACTCGGATGCAGGTGGATCGCTAGAGATGCTACCTTCTCACATGCCCTAGTCCATTGCCTCAGACCTGTACTAACATCACCTCTCTATAGCAATGCAGAGAAAACCTGATGAACACTTACCCAGTTAAATCTGTAACTTCGGGAAACAAACATGATTTAGTCTATATAAGTTCTAACATTTTAACCAAATGCCATTTTGAAAACTGAATCCAAATCATTCCTTCTCACCCTCGTCTTTCTGACCTGAGCTTCTGTGGTTGTGAACTATCTTTCTAGTCAGTCTTTTACCTTTGGCTTACTTTGGTCTGTGCAGGTAAAGGAACCAGGTTAATTCATAGAGGTGATCCTGCTGGAACCAACATAATGAAATCAGGGCCTCTAGGACTCTGTGTCCCAGAGATTTGGAAACCTGCAAATCTACAAACAATTCTTTCTCCCACCCACCCACTCTGCAGTACACCACTGACATGACAAAACACACATTTTACACAAAATGGTATTTCCAGGAATTATTGAGAATTTGTGATATTGGTAGTGGTACTTGTGGGCTCAGCAGATTAACTTGATACAATAATCAGACAGAATTGTCTCCCTTGTCAAAGTAGCTCAGGACATACAATTTATGGTTGGGAACTGATTGTTGATTTTGAGGGAACAGATAAAATTTTGAAGTGAGATGTAACAAGCAGGCATTCTTTTCTGAGTCAACAGATATTGCTCAGAATTCTCAATAATTTCTAGGAATGCTAAACATGCTACTATTGACACCAACACAATGATTCTAATTGGTTAATCGTGTATCAGACCTGTCTCATGAAGTTGTTCAATGGTAACAATGACAAAGTTTGAAATTTACATTTAATGCTACAGTGGTGTCCTTTGGTTGGAAAGTGATTTGTTATTCCTCGCTATTTCATCTTCTTTTCATTTGAGTGTTATCTAAAGTCAAATGTCAGATTTTTTTTCTGTATTAATAAATAAGTTCCTTGACTTTATGACTCTAGCATGGCCAGTTTTAACCAGACAGTGGTCAGTAACACAATGTTTCTTTGGTCAGCTTTAAAGCTTTTTTGCTATGTGACTTCCAATAACTCTGTAACTAATTTTAACAATTTTATTTTGTTCATCTGCGCTTACATGAAATTATTTTGATTTTAAGAAAATGTAAATATCAAACTTTGTATTCATTGTTGCCGCGGTTGTTTGTGTAGTCATTGATCAGGAAGCAGTCTTTTGTTCACTTTGACAATTTTGAATGCTAATTACGCAATGGAATTTCCAAGTTCTTGATAAAATGATTTAAACAACAAACAATTATTGGAAATAGTTTTGTATCATCACTGTATGCTTTACAAAAGTGATGGGTATATTTCTGTAACCAGCTTGAAGCCAGTACTCACACAGCCCTCTCTGCAGGAAGAACCAGTTATTCCCCTTGGAGGGGATGGGGATGCAGCTTGTGGGTCAAGGTTAGGGAGGGAATGAAGCCTTTGGGAAATAGAAGGTACGGAGGGGACTTCATATTGGATGCATCTTCAAGTAGTGATTAATGTAAGGGAGGGGATTTCATATGGATGCAGCTTGTGGGTAGAGGTTGGGATGGAATTTCATATGGGATGCAGCTTGTGAGTAGAGAAGGGATTTCATTTGGGATGCAGCTTGTGGTTAATTTGAGGGAGTGGACTTCATATGGAGGGAAGCATGTTGGTATGTTTAGTGGAAGGTATTGTGTAGGGATGCAGCTGGTGGGATGTGTGAGGGGACACTTCATCAGCTCCTGCTGCCTGATCCTGACTTATGTGTGTTGATTACCAAGGCAGTCTGGGGACCCGCACTAATCTGTTTCTTTATCCACTTGAAGTTCCAACCCAACAAGTGGAAGTTCCAATGGAAACAGATCAGAATCAGAGCAAGAACTCTTTGCCCTGTGTTTCACCAGGTGAGGACTTCTGACATTCATTGAAAATGTAGATTGATCTTATAACATATGGGGATTGTTTTTAAATTGTGATGAGTCCTGTTTTCCTTTCAGTTGCCACCCACTAATTCTTTTCGTGTAAATGAGGAGTAAGCAAAAGTATTCACGAGAGCTTCCAAACATTCCTGCTTGTTATGAATATCTTTTGCTATATTTGTATTATACAAATAGCATGACCAGTTTCATCCAAAACAATGATTAGGTTAATTTTGAAAAGAAAAATTTCAAAGAACATTCCTGTTTCTTTATAGCATATATAGAGCCATGTTGACAATGTATTTTTGACTTTAGTTGCTCTGGAGTTGAACCGACTGGTGGAAAGGACTCAGAGCAGCCCATCCCCCAACACCAGCCTGTTCCAGCTCCCCCCAGGGACTGTTGATGGCATCACCCCCATGGCAGCTGTCCATCAGGGTATCCCCACCCAGGCTGTACAGCCGTTTGTCAAGCAGGAGCGAGGCTCCACTCCCATGGAGACCTCGCAGCAGCAACAACCCCAACATCAGCAGCCTCAACTGCATCCACAACAACAGCCCCAGGTGCAGACGCAGCCTCAACTGCAGACGCCACAGCAGCCACAACAGCAGCCCCAGCTTGCCAACAATGCGTTTGGCAAGACCCTGCTTGACTTATTGAATGCTTCAAACCAACCGGTTCCTCAAAGTAAGACATATCTGATGACCCGACTGTGATATTACTAAAAGTTGCATGAACTAAGCTCACCTCAAAGTAAGACATTTCTGAGGCCCGACTTTGATATTGCTAAAAGCAACATGAACTAAACTCACCTCAAAGTCAAGATCTGGTGTCTAAATGGGAATGCAAGAAAATATCATGCACTGTAGCATTCATTCTTTTATACAGAAAAAATAACTTTCAAAGGAAATGTTCAAGATATGTTGTTGTAATTTTGTAATCATGTAGTCTGATCTGTCCTTCAGATCTGCAGACAGGAGTTAACCAGCCCAACTCTCAGATCATTCTCGTGAGCAACAACGGCCAAACTAACTCCACTGCTGTTGCTACAGAGGCAGGTGTAGCCAACCAGCACATACAGGGAATGATACAGTCATCACCAATGATTGTCATCCTCCCGGGAAACACCACGAACGCAACAGCCCCAGTTCAGGCACAGGCTACAGTGAATAATATACCAAGTGAGTCAGTGTCCACCTTCTTTTGATAAGACAGACAACACAATCCAAGGATAGTAGGAGAGGACCTTGGTATTTCATGATGATTTGTCTCTTATGTTGAACTGGATTTTGTGGAGAACTAAGGCACACATCATTGCTTAAGTAACAGTGACTGTTTTGCTAGGCCCAAATGCAAGAAATATTTTGGAAAACATGCAACAGTCCACAAAGAAAACTTCCCTGTGGGAATGTTGAAACTCGCATGTATTTACTAACATAAACTTACAATGGTGAGTCTTTATATATGGCAATGTGGAAATTGTTTTGTTTTGTTAATGTAGTTTATTGTACGCATAACACATGTTAACACGTTTTCATTGAGGTGAAACCTGTGAAGGTCCCAGGGTAGAATAGGCATTCAGCAACCCATGCTTGCCACAAAAGGCAACTATACATGTCGTAAGCTGGGATATTGCTGAGTGTGCCATAAAAATAAACTCACACAAGCACTCAATCACTTCATGGAGGTGAGGTGAAAGGAGTTTAATGCCGTACTTAACATTTTGCTCATATGATAACATACATCCATATTTTAGCTTCTTTTGGTATGATGCAACCATGAATCAAACCCGTGACCTTCCACTCTCTAAGCCTATGCTCTAAATGCTACACCAGGGAGGTTGTCTCTTATTCATGAATGCTACTTGAGACCTCGTGTGCTGTCTGGCAGTTTATGCACAATACAGTATATTTACAATTTAAATGTAAAATTGAGTTAATCATTCACCTGAAAATGTGTTTCAAGCACAAAGTTCATCTACCTATGTTCTCCACTGTTATTGATCTTATGCAAAACGTTTAAATGATCTGATTGAACAAGTTGCTCTTGTTTTGACAGTGGAGTCAATCCTGAAGTCTCTACTTGGCCATCAGACTGGCCCAACATAGAGACTACCAAGCTTCCAGCCCGTGACATGGCTGACTGACAAGTGACCGTGGTTTGGAGGCTGTATTCTGGTAAGGTGGGCCAAAGATAGCCCACAGCCTGCCTGTCCAGGGCGACGCAGCTTTGTTGCATATTATATAGAGGCCTGGTACTGCCAGCTCTCTGGTCATAGGCAGCTATGTTTTCAGCATTTCTTTTTATTCGTAATGTTAAGGGACCTTGAGTTCATGTTAGGGTTGTTGAATGTGCCATGTTTGTTAATGCTTTATCACCAGTTTGTGACTACATAACAAAGAATGACATCAATGCACTCAAGCAGTCATCTTCATATCATATCCCATTGAACATTCATAGCAACTCAGAGCATAACCGGAGAATGACTCTTTCAGTCAATGTTACATCTGTAGGTGTGAGAATGGCGTGTATTTTACTTGGTACAACATTATCATGATAGCACTGCCAAAGACATTTCGGTGAGAAATACATGAGGAATACACTCTTTACTTAACATTAAACTACCCTACAGAATGAAACACTGTGTGTTAGATGACACAAGCATGTATACATCAGATAATGTGTTCTATTGAAACCAATTGGATATGTGATGAAGCTGAAATTAACCTTGAGTCTTTTGCAAGTGATCATGTCATAATCCTGACTGGCTTGTATTGGAGTCATATCAAATGGATAACTTCTAAAATATTACAGTTTTAATCATATCATGCTTAATAGCCTTGATGCATAATTGCGTAGCTTTCTGTTGGTGAGTTGTGTTATGTATGTGTCTTTCAACACAACCATTGCTTAATACGTTTGTATTTGTGTCTGCGGGAGACAACTTAGTGCTGGAAGTGCATTGTGCTTCACTTATTAACTTTGTTGCTTTTATCTTATACTTTCTATACTATATTTGTATTCTTGTTACCAAGCATGGAGAGTGTGCATGGAACACTGGCACTCTTATATACAGCCAAAGAGAGCTGGTTAGATGTCCATATGGTAGCTTTGGTTCAAACGTTGTGACGTATTTAGTTAATCCTAAACATGAGTGACAAAACATGCAAAGCTATCACAATGATGGTAACACTGTCAAATCCTTATTATCCTTATTATTGTCAAATTATTGTTTGGGCTGATGACTGACAAAGTAAAGATACTCAAAATATTTTTTAAGTGCTTGGATTCAAATGGATAACATTTGTCCTTATTTATACGTTCATAGATAAAAGTGTGTCAAAACATGAATGTTAATTTTTTCATATTCCTAATTGTAATTGTTCATCATTTCATTTTGTTCCCTAAGCCGTTCATTGAACTCATTCCATATAATATTGTCCAGTTGCATTGTTTTTGTGTTGTTCTGGTGTTGAAGTGCTCTTCCTCTTTTAGGTGTTGTCAGTGGCACTTTTGTATGGGAGTACTTGGGCATGATATGATATTAGTGAATGCAGTAATGTTTTGCCATATTTTTATATGTCCCAGTGACACAAAGTTTGGTTTAATACAAGTATTTGACCTGTTTGTAATACTGTAGTTTTTTTACAAACATGTGAACTGTTCCTTATAGAGGAGCTTTTACACCTGTCAGTTTTTTCCAGTATTGTTTTAATGGTCACAAACATCAGTTCACCCCACGTCTCACATTACATGTGGTAATATCACCCTGTTTTATGTTCCTGACAGTTTCTTGCCAACTTTTCTATTTGAAAGCACAAACAGATATTACTTGTTCATCAGGTGTCTTCAGTGTTGTCAAACTGGTCACTGCTGACATCTCTTACCTTAAAATGTTGAGTTCCTCACTTTTCCAACAATGCTGGAAATTTGGAATGTCTCATTGGACTGATATGTCAACATGCTTTTTTCACTTTGGCTGATTTCTTCTGCAGAAGATGCTGTGATTCTGAGATTTTGATTGCTGCAAGAAATTAAATGTTGTCCCTTTTCTAGATGTATTTGCACATCCATCTCGAAGATAATTTCTCACAATGCTTATCCTAAGCTTTTGCTTAGCTGTTTGGGAAAGAGTTGTGTAAGTGGAATAAAATCTTTAATAGGAATGGAAAACTTCCCAAATTTTACTTCAATGACAAGCTTTGATCAGAATGCCACATGCTGAATAGAAAACATTTGATACTCCTCCAGGGTACTGATATGTGATCAGGAAAATAGCTGAATTGTTATAGGTATAGAAAACCAGGTCTGTCTGAAACAGCAAGACCAACCCTGCAACTGTTACTTACTTTTACTTTTATCAACAACGAACTTATTAAGAGAAACTCATGTAAGCATTAAAATACCAGTGTAAACCATCAACAATATCACCACCAGCCCTGGTATTATTTATTGCTAACTGGTATCAGTTTCGGTCTGTTAATATGTTTTGGGGTTTTTTTTACATCCTTAAGGCTAGACAATTGTCATTTGTTGGTGCGTGTCACAACGTGAAGTTTGATTTACAGCAACACAAGGACAGTGTTTCTTCACATTTCTGTTTATGACCATCGACCTTCATATGAAATTTATCCAAACTGGATTTATCCCAGTGGTTTCTATAGCTACCATGATGGAAATGTTAGAGATCAATACACCAGGAAATATCAGTGTATAATATCACTCACTTTGTATATTTGGCAATAGGTATAGTCTGCATCATAACAGAATGCTGTATTCTTCTATCAAAGTGAGCAACAGAACCTAATATCTGTCAGTATTTTATCACAAGTTCAAAATATTGTTTGAATAGTTAACCCAATGAACTTGATATAGACATAAGAACTTGAAGTAAGCCCCATAGTGGACAGAGTCGACGTGTAGATATATATGTAAATGAGTATATATAGTACTTGTATATATTGTACATAATGATGCAGTAAAGTATATAGAGGGATGCACTTTTGCTTAACTTCATGAACTTGATACAATATCTGTCAAAATATTATGGTTGATCCAATTAAGTATAATATAAGTGTTACTTTTCTGGTGAGTCATAGTTGATAGGAAAGTAGTATGTGAAGAAATTACACATGTACTCTTTAAGTCGCCAAGACCCAGCTGTTAGGACTGACGAGGTGCTAACTGTTACAAACCTAGAAAGGGCCGAGTGGTGTATGACTCATTGGTTCCTCCTACCATGGAATATTTTGTGCTCATTATTTGTGTTAATATGGTTCAGAAAAATAAAGGAAATACAAGATTAATTAATTACACTTTACTTTCAGAAGTGCCATATGTACTCTAATAAGTGCTGAGACTCTAATATCACCAGGATTCTAATAAGCAACGAGAGCAGTTTAAGAAATAAGTACTGGGTCTCTCATAAGCACTGGTTATAATAACTGCCAAGTACATTTTTCTATGAATGTATTCTCTTTTGATCCAAAAGTAGATTTATTAAGGAATGGTCCTTTAGTCAAAACTTTCTTTCACCTAGTAAGCCCAGTAAGCGCTGGGCTTCCAATAAATGCCAGGTCTAGAAATTCATTGAAAAATTAATCACTCAGGTGCATATTAGAGGAAATGTGGTTTACATCTTAATGTTTTTTATCTATCTAAGAGAGAATTATAGATAATATTTCATACAGAAATTATACACTAAGAAATGGTTTGATGTAATTGTGATGGAGGTTTTTTTTGTAGTGCTAGCTGTAAAGTTTGATAATTGGAAATATCATTGATGGGAAGAATTATTAACAATTATCAATATGAAAATTGTGTCATCAGTAATATCCTTCATACGCTTTTGATGAAAAACGGTTTCATGGGCCTCCAAGAAATAATGGTCAGAACACTATTTTTGTCAGTAATCATACATAAACATGTCTTCACTCGCTAGTGGTGTGAAATTTTAATTTCTTTTGGACTTCTACAGTTTCGCTGGAAGTTACTTCTCTGATATTGATCTATAATCAATTAAGCTATGTATATAACCAGTCCTATTTTTAGGGCACATATTTTAAGTTTATCAATATTTTGAAGCTTTAGTTTTTATTAATTAGCAAATGGACAGACTACATTCAAAGTAAGTAGTATGTACATTTAAGGGTGGAAGGTACATATGTCAGCCTTTTTGTGTTCTTTTTTTTTGTCAGTTTTTAATATCATTTCAAAGATGTCCTTCCTTGGGACTTGACCCTTCTACATTAGAGTTTTCCATGAAATTTATACGTTTGACAATGATTTGTATTATTTTTCAATTTACAGTTTGTTGTTGTTGAAGATATTAGTATCAAGAATTCAGTAACTGGAGACTTATATATGCTTTAATTTGATGAAAAATTAAGACTATGAAGGATTGAAAATAGCAGATTACCAAAGAGATTTTATTATTTTACTCAAACATACTATGTAGCAGCAAAATGGTGTATACCAAACCAGTTTATATAATTGTAACTGAGAATTTGTGTTCCTACATTTAATTATCATTATTATGGTATATCTGACTAATCATTACCTAATCACCAAAGATGGGAGTTTTGAAATGATGCCATGAGATTAGTTAGCTCAGTGATAAATTAAATTGATAGTAGTTGGTTTAGACGACTGCGGTAGTTTTGAAATATTGGTTCAATCATGAAACACTGAAATAATACTTAACTGGAAATATTTAAGTACACATTCTGTGTGTGATTTTTCATTCATAATTTATGTATTTTTTTCGTAGTTTTATTCTTAGTTCATTTTTAGATGATTCGATTTTCAGATTGACAAAGTTTTTACTGAGTGTTTGATTGTAATTGTGTGTTACATTTGTGATACAGCAGTGCTATTGTGAATGTGAATGTTTTAATCAGTGTATCAGTTAAGCTTTCAAACCCAGGAATTTATCAACACTAAAACATCCCTGACTGGAATGAAACATTTCTTATTCTAGCTATCTGCTATGAAAGTGTTTCACAAATGTGAAGTCTGAAACAAAGGTTTTCATAAATTTAATTCTACTCGAATGTAGTAATGCATTATCAATACCTCTGAATTTAGGAAAATATGACCAATCTGGAGAAAAATTACACTCATGTCCTCGATAAATCACTGAAACGTTTTCAGCATGCAAAATATAAATTGCTGTTAAAGACTTTATTACTTACAGAGGTTATGTTCTGCTTACTGACAACTGTGATTGTGTTGTTTGTGTCTTGTGTATACTCTCTTGGTTTGCAAATAGTTAAACTTGAATCTCATATTCTTATTCTTCATATAATACGAGTATTCGTACATGTTGAGATGTCTTCTTCTATGAAGTTGGGGTAGTTTTCTGGTCAGTTAGTAGATGTGATAAGGATAGTTCTCTGTCTCTCTTCATTTGCTCATATTAAATTCATGAGGAGGTTTTCTTAATTATTCCTTGAGTCATTTGACTAGCCTAATGCCATTTGTAAAGTTTTAAACATATATTCATTCACAACTTCCCAAATACTCAAGACTAAATTTTAAATTTTTATCTTTTGGTGTTTATATACAAAACAAGGGAAATATGATTTTTTAAGATTTCTGTCATGTTTGATGGCTGTTATATGCATTGCTTCTGGCAAATGTCCCATCTTTCACAAGGAAGGGAGTCACTGGCTACCAAAGTCCAGTTTCACATTTTGGAGTTATGTATTGGTTGACAAACGAGTCTGCAGAGTCCAGTCACAGTTAATTGTCTGAATCACCATTTGGTCTGTAGACTGACCTGCAGAGTTTATGTCAACTTGCAAAGTATATGTACCATCCACTCGTCAAACAGTATCATGTAAAAATTTTGATGCTTTTACTCAAGGTGTTCAACCACCTTTTTCTTTGGAGAAAATATGAGTAATATGAGAGATGGAATCTGATTGGCCAATTGGAGAAGACACAGAAGGGGCATAACTTTTTTAGTCCCTAGTGTAACTATGATCGAATAACGAAATTCAAGATTAGTTCACCAAGGGTTGGAACTGGACTTGTGCAGTCATTAAAACCCTGCAGGAAGGTTGTCAGTCCAGGAACTGACATACTGCTCATGAAAAATACATCTCAAAACTAACATCATATTTCATTGGGTGCTACAAACTTTAGGGCAGTTTAAAGATTAAAATTGAATTCTGTAAATAACCAAATGTACATCAAGCTGATGATCTTGTTGTAATATCTGAAATGTTTTTAGATCTTTAAGAAAGATGTAGTGTACATAGCAACATGCAACAGGAATTCTGTCTTCCGACAGCAAGTATTGACATAGACAAGGTTTAGATGGCTGCAATGAGCAGTAACATTTTCTAGTCCAAAGGCGCCGTGCTTGTAGTGGCACTTTCAGATGTAGTCCTGTTGTGTTGTATGTATTTCCTGTGTTAAAAAATGTAAGGCAATCTGGACTATAAAAAGACAAATTAATCATCAAACATATCTGAAAGTGGTCAAAAACTACATCATCAGGCAGCCATCTTGAATTCCATATAATTGTGTATGTGCAGGTGGCCATGTTCTTTTCTAAATTTGGTTAATTAATGAATCAGGATGGATTGCAGTTGTTAACATTGTTGAAAGGTCAAGAAGTGATATGTGTTGTGAAACAATAGAACATGGTTACTTTGGCATGGAGCATAGCCATGCTTGTGTACAAATTGATGTGACACTATTTATATTGAATATAAAGCATATGCTAATTATTTTAACATGTGCAGCTTTGTTTTCTACAAGTGAACGAGTATTACATGTTTGACATGGGACTATACTTTTAAATGCATTATCTGTGATGAATTAACTAAAGAGGACAGATACAAACACAACTGGCTAGTAACTAGTGTGCCTTATTCCAAAACTACAACTATTGTGAAGCCATTTTCATCTTTAGAATAACTGGCGAGTGAAATCATAAACGTCATCATATCCAGTATAGGTCAGCATGGCTTGGTTTGACGTGTCAGCTAGTTGATCACAAACCTAATTTGAGGCTTGTGTCATTTGACATGAAATTGGTAACCTTTGACCCTTGTTCCATTTAGTCAACCTAGATGTTTAATCATCCATGACACATTTTCAGAGATTGAACTCATTAATGATTTAGTTATTTGTGTTTGTATCTGTTCATGCGTAATCAAAATATGTGTGCATTCATTGATCACATCATCTGATCATAGCATTAGACTTGTCTGGTTACTTTGTAAATATATATTTGAACATTTGAAAACATGTGACAAATGTGTGCAAGTTTTGATGTCTACCCTCGAAAGAAAAAAATTAATACTGTTTCCCTAGAAACTTCTTCCAAGAATGTTAATAAAAAGAAAATTGGATTCAGTTAACACAGAATAGTTAATTTATTCACAATTTCACCAACTATGTGAATACCATGTGTTTTTCTGATGATTGATAGAAGTTCTGTACATTCAACCCTGTGAAGGGTGTAGTGGTTGTTTTGTTGTGTTTAGGACATGTCACATGTTCTGTGGCGCCATGCCTCCAACAAGGGGCTCAGACATCAAGCACACAATGTTGTCAAAAGCTCTGTGTGAATATAACCAAATCAGCATGGCCATCTCGGTGAAATATTTCCATGAAGGAGTTAAACATAACAAACCAATATTCAGATGCATCAGCAACACGGAAAGGGAAGTTTTATAACAACCCCTTGTTTTATCTAGCTGTGGTTGAGTATACCTAGGTGACACTGCTTGTACTTCCACTGCAATGTTGTTACAAGTGTTGTGATTGGCTAACTACACCAAGGTGTTGTTAATGGCGTGTGACATCAGTCTCTGATCATGTGACAGGGACTTGTGATTACAGTGGTTATATCTGTGCGACATGCAATCCATGTCAGATGGAATACAACCAGTGAAACTTTGTTAAATTTTGAGATTTTTATTTTAAATAAAAGAACTTTTAAATGTATGTATAGATATACTTGTTAGCTGTCAGATTTGTCAAGTTAACATTTAGAAGGAAATTGGTATCTAATAATTTGCAATAGCCTCCTAGCATAATCCCGAAGAATACTTAAAACCATTAGATTCTTGTTTGCAGGGTGAAAAATTGTACACAGCTTTTTGGTGAAATACTGACTAAGCATTATTACAGTGATGCAAAACTGTACAGAATAGTGTTTGCCAAATACTTCTCATTTATGGTATTCATTCATACATATGTTGCAATTTTTTTATGTTTTGTGTTGTCCAAGCTAAATAAAGAAAATATTGAAAGAAACACACCTTATGTTTTTCTCTATGCAGACAAAGGGGCATTATTTATTATCTTTCTCAGCACCAGAAATATACTGAAGGAAAAAAGGGATCGCATGAAAGCACAAGAGTGCCCTTTTTTGTTTTCAGGTTACTCTGCAAGCTTTGTATCACTTACAAAAGAAGAAACCTTGAAAAAAATAAAGGAACACATGTCTTTTCATGTAATCCCTTATTTTTTTCCCCTCAGTATATTTCGGCTACCGGTTACTGTCTGTAAATAACGCTGGTTTCGACCAGATAGTTTGGTTATTACAGATCCTGGCAGTTGCATTATCTCTGAGATTGGGACATCAGTCACAAGGTCCAGCCACCTGATCCCTTTGTCCCTTCTGACGAGGTTGCTGGAGTCAGTGTATGAAGGTTCTGTGGTGTTTTCAGTAAGGAATGTGATTTCTGTGCAATGTCATATCAGGCAGTGATGCACAGTCTTTGCCCACTGTGGCCTACGATGATGATGTTCCTGGTTTCCACGCATGGGACAGATACCTGCTGCCAGTCTGCTTGTAACGCTGGAACAGCCTGATCGTGGTACACGTGTACAGTTCAGGGCCCTTGCAATATGGTTGTTATTGGCACCCACCTGTCTTATTCCTTTGGTCCTCTCTGTCTCAGGAACTTTTAGCCGTGGCTTAATTTCGGTGGTTTTATGTCAGCTGAGATGTATTGCCTTTTATACCATTTCTCAACAAACATATTGCAAAATCTCTGAGATGTATGTTTTTGCCATTTTTCACAAATTCACTTCTCCAAAGTCAACATGGCGACGTTTGGGTGCATGCTTAGACAGAGTGGGCGAACTGTTCTGCCTTAAAGGATTTTACTAACTTTACAACGTTGCCAAAATTTTCAAGCAAAATGTGTTCACTTTCTTTTGCCCACTACTTCATGAATATGTATATTTAAAATATATTATAGGTGTTTTTACTGGCCCTTTTTCCATGGTCTGTTCACTGTCCCTAGTATGGAGTGTTGTCACACCGGGTGTCCAGACCCACCAAACTGAAAGTGTGCCATTACCAACACATCTTGAAACACAGATGATCAGTCTGGAACATTCATCTTTTAATACTGTTCTTGGATGAAGTCTTAAGGTATGGAGGATCATCATTGTTGAGGCAGTCATGGCTTGATAAAGCAGACCTTAAATATGACTGAGAGGAGATGGGAAGTAAGTGCAAAGTTTTGAGAGAAGGAGTGATGTGTTCAGTTAATAATAATAATAAAGTAAACTCATAATGCGCAGAATCTATAGGCACTAAGTGCCTGCTCTATGCGCTACAGAATATGTACAAATGTATTGTCATTGGATGTATTATACATTGTAGAGTCGTTTGAAGAGATATGTCTTCAAGCGGGTTTTGAAGATAGTCAATGATGTAGACGCCCTCAGTTGAAAAGGTAGATCGTTCCAGAGTGATGGGGCAAGAAATGAAAATGACCTCTGTCCAAACTTTTTTAGGTTTACTTTGGGCACTTTAAGAAGGAGCTGATCTGCAGATCTCAATGCACGAGATGGGACATACTGCTCAACTAACTCTGTCAGGTACTCTGGTGCAGTCTGGTGAAAGCACGGATATGTTAGAGTCAAGATTTTATACTGGACTCGAGCTTGGATGGGGAATCAGTGTAGTGACACAGGTGTGATATGTGCCGTTTTCTTTGTTCTCGTCCCAATGCGAGCAGCTGTGTTCTTGTTAAGTGACCAAAAAGACTGTTCGCGTAGTCCAGTCTGGACAGGACATGAGTTCTAGCCAGCATATGGGCCATACCAGTCAAGAGGTAATCCCGAACTGATCCAATATTCCTCAGGTGGAAGTAGCAGGTTTTACACAGATTGCCTTTATGATCGTCCATAGAGAGATAGCTGTCAAAGAGAACTCCAAGATTTCTTACACGTTCAGAGAGAGGAATGTAAGAGTCCCCTATTCGCACCGTGACTACATCAGCAGCAATATGTTTGCAGAAGTGCCTCAGTCTTGCTATCATTTAGCTTGAGTTTATTCTGGGTCATCCATGACTTGACCCCATCAGCACAAGCTTCAAGCGCACTGACAGCTTGGGCAGAATCCCCAGGTTTAAAAACATTGAGTAGCTGAGTATGGTCGGCGTACATGTGATGTAACATTTCTGTTGATGAGATATACTTCCCTAGGTTTGAAGTATACAGACTGAACAAGATTGGCCCGAACACTGATCCGTGGGGAACACCATACTTCAGACCCGCTGGTTCCGAGCTGCAGTCGCCAAAACAAACAGACTGGACTCTGTCAGAGAGATAGGACACAAACCATTTCAGCACAGTCCCGTTGACACCAGTGGAATCTCTCAGTGTCAGAGCTATTCCCTCATGATCAATAGTATTGAAGGCCGCGGAGAGATCCAACAAAAATAATAAACTTGGGTTTTGTTAGGCCCTTATCCACAGAAATACGCATGTCGTTCATTATCCGAAGTTGCGCAGTTTCCATACTATGTCCTGACCTATATGCAGACTGATATTTGTCATACAGACCAAACTTGTCTAGGTGGGAAGACAATCGACATTTAACTGCCCGCTCCAGCACTTTAGATAAGAAAGACAAGTTTGATACAGGCCCATAGGTACTGAGAGCTCATGAATCTAGATCCTGTTTCTTTAGAAGAGGCTTCACTACTGCTCTCTTGAAACATGTGGGTACAGATCCAGTTACAGACTCTTGGTGATAATCATTGTAATCACGGGCAAAAGGATATCAGAGTACATGAGCAGCACTTTTGGTAGGTAGCGGATCCAGCTCACATGTAGTACAGTTACAATCGTTAATGAGAGACCGCACTTCACTCTCAGAAAACTCTTTGAAGGAATCGATAGGAGCAGCATTGAAAGATGGGACATCACACCCGACACTATGACCTGAAGTTGCAATGTCCAATTCCACACGAATCTTCTCAATCTTGGAAAGAAAATATCCATTGAAATCATCAGGTAAGTGCATTTCACAGGAGTGTGGAGGCAAGACACTTTTCTTTTCTTTCCCCATAAGAGAGGAAACAAATCGATGTAAAGATTTTGGATTGTTTGAAGGTTTGACAATCTTAGACAAGCAGTGAGTCGCTTTTGCGTTCCGAATTACTTGTGAAACTTCATTTCTAGCTTTCTTATAAATTTGGCTATGTATTTCTAGCCTTGACTTTCGCCACTGACGCTCTGCTTTACAGCGATGTAGTTTTGCATTTCGCACTACCTCAGAGTACCAGGGAGATGAACATTTAGGTTTGATATTTTTCACAGCAACAGGAGCATGCATATTGATGAGATCGGATAGAGTCTTATCGTAAGCGTCGACAAGATCCTCAAGATCATCAGGCGGATGCTGGACAAGTGCAGAATTGGCTAAGTCATGCCTAAAATGGTCTTGATCAATTGCCTTCAGATTCCTACACTTGACTTTAACACGCTGTGAGGGTGGTATTGTTAAAGATAATTTGAATGTTATAAAGAAGTGATCTGACATTTGTCTATCATGGACCGCAACATCAGTAAGAAGATCACTGAGACCTTTTGATACGACCCAGTCAATAACATGACCATTTCTGTGGGTCGCGGTATCTACATGTTGGGTCAAGGAGTGACTATCTAGAAGTTTGAGAATCTTCTTGACGTCTGCATTATCACTACACTCATAGTTAATATTGAAATCACCAAGAAGGAGGAAATTCGTCTGTAAATGTCTATCAAGAATAAGAGCGAAGTCCTGAAGAAAATCTGCCTTAAGAATCCGATTAGACTTAGAGGGTGGAGGTCTATATATACACACTGTGCGTAAGCTAATGTCTGAACATGAAATTAGAATATCCATACACTCAAAGGAAGTGTACAGATTGTCTGCCAACTTCGTTACACTGACTTGAAGAGAGTTCCTGTGGATGATTGCAATACCTCTGCCAGTGGAGATAGTCCGTGGGGCATGTAGGAGTGAGTGTCCGGGAGGGGTCATTTCTGCCATGACTGCCTCGTCACCACTAGCCCTTAGCCAAGACTCGGTGATAAATAAAATGTCACGTTTGTCATCAAAGATAATGTCATAAATGTCAAAAGTCTTATTCCTAGATGACTGTGCGTTCCACAATGCAGCTTTAAGTTTAGCTGATTTCTTATGATGGTCAACATTAACCAGGTTGAGAAAGTTCACACCTTTGCCTCTTGAGCGAGGTTGCACTATCCTATTTTCACATGAAAGAGTCAGTGTTCTTATTTTCCTTTGTTTTTTGCTTGCTCCCCTACAATTTTCAGTTGTAGATATCTTTGCGGTGCATCTAGCTACAGAATTCTGATTACTCTGTAACTTGGCCAGGACTTTATTTGTGAGATGTACATAGAGAGCACTGTTTTAACCAAGCCAGGAAGACACAAGGCACTGCATCAACAATTTAGCTCTTGCTGATGCTGCAAATGCAATGAAAACATACTCTACGTATGAGTGAGCTGTGAGTGTCCATTGTCATTGCTGAATCAAAAGAGACCCCGAAGATTACGTGCACTGGCAGTTAGAGAAACAGTTGTTTCCCCAATCAATTGTACCCATAATTATGTTTTCTTAGCTGCTACCGGGGCAAGACGATCAAAATCTGTCTTCTCATCATTCAGTTAGTGTTAATTCAGACTGTCCACTGTCATACGCCATCAATGGGCTGCTCTATTCCTGCTATGTTGACTATGGAATCCGAGAAAGGACCTTTTCGCCCTCTCCAAAACAAGCCAAATTAGGCAAAAATTAACCAAAGCGCGACAATGCAACAAAGCAACATTCCACCCATTTGTTGCATTGTCGCGTTTTGAATAACATTTTCTCTATTCCTCTAAAGCGCGACACGCGATATAGAGACAATTTTCAAGGTGAAAATATGTCGAGTTGCCGCATTGTCGCCCTTTCTAAAGATGTGTGTGGAAAAAACCAAAAATTTACTAAAACGCGACATTGCAACATATGGAAATGTAGCATTGTCGCCTTGCCATCCTTTTCGATTACCAGTGCACATGCGTAGGAAGTCAATTATAATACGCATGCACAGGAATAGTTATATTCTATTTCACACGTCCATGGTCTTTTTGCTACCTCTCGAAATGGCTGTTCGGCTGCTTTTGTTGAACATAATGCAAATCTTTCATTGTATTATATATGAATGTATTCAGCCTATCAAGTATGTTTCAGCAGCAAGATAATTATTTGCGCAAATATTTATTGTGATCAGGGCACACGGTGGCCCTCACATTCAAGGCGGGGCAATTTGCTGTGCAGAGTTATGTCTCTTAGTCACACCAGATAACTATGATCATAAGTTCGAATCCCAGCACCATACACATTAATCACCTAGCATATTTCGCCGATATCGAGCTGACAGGCTGTAAAAAACTGAAATATTGTTAAAGTTCAGGACCCATCAGCAGAGACATCAAGTGATATCATCGAACAGGTCACTTAGTTCAATAGTGTGACTCCTGACAGTTTCATGTTACAGTCCTGTCCGACGCTGATGAATTTGTTCGAGATCTGCCTCTGTCAGCCAGCAGTAGATGAGATACCAGGTAGAATGAGATATCACTTAACCATCCGACACCACAAAGACAGTCGTCTTTGAAAGTGATATTGAGAAAACGCCCAAGAAATGGACTGTTATCACCTAAAACAAGAAACGCATAAACGAGAAAATTTTCAAACATGTATAACTCTTCCACAAATAGACTTCATTTTACGAAATTTTACATGAGTAATGATTGCATGAATTTGGAAGAGGGTAATGTCTATACAACAAAGAGGATACTTTTGGATAGCGAAGACGTTGAGCGCGATGGTGACGACATAGCATGACCCCAACGTCAGGTTTTCTGGCTCTCAAACCAATCTCTTTCAACCTGTTCCATGCAGTTTGAACGGATATCCTCTGAAGCCCAGGTACCCTGATTGTTGTGCTCTCACCCGTGGGAGTACGATCAGGCAACCGTAGTACCTGGATGCACCAATCCTGGGCTGCAGTGGTAACCGATTGAGGTCTGCCTGCACGGGGACGGTGATTCTGTTATACCTGTTTGTTTCAACGAGATACAAGTCATTATATGTTGCTCAGATTAACATCCACACGCCTGGCAAAAGAACATTGGTAATCTCCAGCATGCATTCATTCAATGGCGATGTTTTGTGTCGAGTCAAGACTTAACGTTGTGATTTGACTTTGAAACTCCTTCCACTGCCAAGAAGATATTCCATGGACAGAAGTGGACCCAAGACTCTTCTGGAGGTAGAGCAACTGTCACAAGGTCGACAGAGGGCTATGCTGACAGACAAGTTTTATAAACAATGTTTTGAAGACAACATAAAACATTCTTGTTCACCAAGACGCGATCTGCAAGTTTCAACCTGTTTTTCAGGTTACAGTATAATACACTTGGCATACATTATCGATGTAGTATCATTGATGCAAAACATTAAATTATTCTGTACCTTTACTATTAGGACCGTGGACACCGTCATCCTGGTGGCGAAATGAACCCTGAAGTCCCCCAGAGACAGGACGACTGCCAAGAAGACATTCCATGGACAGAAGTGGACCAAGGACTCTTCTGGCGGCTGGACGACTACCATAAAGACCACAGAGGACCAGGCAGGCATATGTTTACAGGCACTCTGATAAATAAACCATAAACAATATCCTTCTTCACCATGACATCATGTGCAAGTTATAGCTTATTTTCAGGTTGCAACGTTTTTCTCACGTAAAAACAGCACACACTTTCGATATTCATTATCTATGTAGTAAGTATCAGTGATGTGAAACATTAACCTAAACCTATTCGGTATCTTTACTATTAGGAACGTGGATGCCATCGTCCTGGGGGCAGAATTGTACCTTGAAGTCCCCCAGAGGCAGGACGACTGCCAAGAAGACATTCCATGGACAGACAGGCAGGTGTTTCCAACTCTATTTGGAAGAAAACATGCGTCTTCATGAATGTTTCTTTAATAAACTGTGCACACCCATTCTCTCATAGTATACAGCCATTTAGGTATAGATAGGAAAGGTTAATACTGGTTTCTGCATGTCAACGGACCGGTAGTGCAGCCTAGTAGTTCAAGTGTGGGCACGCCATGTTGATGCCAGTGTTCGAGTCCCCACTTAAATACCATGTCTCACGCCCACTTCTGATGCCCGTCATCAGAATATTGCCAAAAAAACGGCATAAAACCACACTTACTTGCTGTTGTTAAACCAATCTACATACTTGAGAAATGTTATTCCTGATACTTATTCTTGACTTATTTCTTTCAGCCGCAGGAACCCTGGCACATTCTGGAGTTGGTGTTGTGTCTGTCCATCCCCTTCTACACGGACTTCAGCACACTGCCTTTCCGAGAGACCGATGGGATGAGCTTTTGTCTGATGGTGGCTCTACAGTACGTCCACTCTCCGTGTAGCCCCCCGCCGACCGTACATTGAGTAGGTTCGCTGCTAGGGCCTGATTGTAAGTCAGGGTGGTTGTTACAGCAACCCAGCTGGTTTAGGGTTGGCACACTCTGTGGCCCCAGTCTTTTCAACATCCCCAGTAGGCCCAATGCTGACTGCACTTGACTGGCATATTTAGGTGGTAGTGTAGATAGGGTCCCTTCGTGCATGCCCTGCATGATGCTATCTATAGATGGCATAACTTAGTGTTAACCCACCATTCCGTCCTTCAGTAGTTAGTTTCCAGACAAAGCAAGTCCCGCACGGTCTCTTTGAGGGTCAGTGTACTGGCCGACTGCGCGACCACCTGCTGGTAAAGTATTTCAATATTCAGATTAAATTTTGTTTTGCACGACCCGACATATTTGTTTTGCATTTAAATCTATGGGCATCGTAGAATAACAGAATGGTTAAAACGTTCGCTCATGACGTTCCAAACAAGCCTAATTCGATTTCCCATATGGTTACAATGTGTGAAGTCTGTATCTGTTGTTTCCCGCTGTAATATTGCTCTAATATTGCTAACGGCAATGCAAGGACTACACTCACGCAGTTACAATATGTGTGGGAAGTATAAATGTAAAAAAGTCCATTTGTGGACGAGTTATACATGTCTGAAAATGTTCGCAACAGATGCGTTTATGCGTTTCTTGTTTTGGATAGTATGTCATAATGATAACAGTCTGTTTGTTGGGCGTTTTCTCAATATCACTTTCAAAGACGACTGTCTTTGTGGTGTCGGATGGTTAAGTGATATCTCATTCTACCTGGTATCTCATCTACTGCTGGCTGACAGAGGCAGATCTCGAACAAATTCATCAGCGTCGGACAGGACTGTAACATGAAACTGTCAGGAGTCACACTATCGAACATAGTGACCTGTTCGATGATATCACCTGATGTCTCTGCTGATGGGTCCTGAATTTTAACAATATTTCACTTTTACAGCCTGTCAGCTTGATATCGGCGAAATGTGCTAGGTGATTAATGTGTATGGTGCTGGGATTCGAACTTATGATCATAGTTATCTGGTGTGACTAAGAGACATACCTCTGCACAGCAAGTTGCTCCCCCTGAATGTGAGGGTCACCGTGTGCCCTGATTACAATAAATATTTGCGCAAATAATTATCTTGCTGCTGAAACACGCTTGATTGGCTAAATACATCTATATATAAACCAACAATGAAATGTTTGATTAAGTTCAATAAAAGCAGCTCAACTGCCATTTCGAGCACAGCATTATTAAAACCATTGGAGGTAGCAAAAAGACCACGGAAGTGCGCATGCGTACTATAATTGACTTTCTACGCATGCGCACCGGTAATCGAAAAGGGGGGACAATGCGACAACGCGACATTTCAATATGTTGCATTGTCGCGTGTGGCGTTATAGTAAATTTTCAGCTATTTCTTTGCGACAACTCGACATATTTTGACCTTGAAAATTGTCGCTATATCGCGTGTCGCACTTTAGAGGAATAAAGAGAATGTTATTCATAACGCGACACGCGACACGCGACACGCGACACGCGACACGCGACACGCGACATCGAGACAATGCGGTAAATGGGCGAAATGTCGCTATGTCACATTGTCGCGCTTTGGTTAATGTTTGCCTCATTTTGCTTGTTTATGAGAGGGCGACAATGTGACATAGTTGATAGAGGGTTCTGCAGTCGCGAAGAAAGTACTCAGCTGAGTATCATCTGCATACAGAAGTTCAAAGAAAGTTTCTTGATAATATCTACAATGTGCAGAATGTATAAAGTAAATGAAAGTGGTCCAAGAACAGAACCCGAGGAACACCATGTTGACTTTTGAATGTGAACGAACGTTCTTGAAATCTTGAACTTTAACGGATATGGTACGGTCAGAAAGATAAGATCTGACCCACTGAAGAGTTGTACCACGAATGCCAGGGCGTTCATTGAGTCTGTGTGGCAATATGGTATGTTTACAGTGTCAAAAGCAGATGGCAGATCCGAGAGCACAAGAGTTTTCTGTCACCCCATGATGTCATGATATCATTGTGGACCTTTTCAGAACAGTGGCCTGACTTGTATGCAGACTCAAGTGTTTCAGTAAGGCTATTTCGTTTTAAATGTTGCTCTAGCTGATAAGTTATTATCCTCTCAAGATACAAATGAGTGAATTTAGTTTAGTTTTAAGCGCACCCAGCGTTATTCCAGCTATATGGCGCCGGTCTGTAAATAATTGAGTCTGGACCAGACAATCCAGTGACCAACAACATGAGCATCGATCTGCGGAATTGGGAACTGATGACATGTGAAAACACTAAGTATGAGAGAGGTTAAGGAATGAGAGCATTCTTAACAGTGTCATAGACAGCATTCATGCGGTATAATGAAGTTTATTCATTTTCCCTCCGAAAATATGTCCGCATCCAAGCAAAATTCTGATTCGTCAAGATCACGTTCTCTTGCAAACTGTTCCTATTTTCTCACAGAAGAAATATAGCAACTGATTTGCCAATACAATAGAATTACTTCTTTCAGGAAGTATTGCTCTTATGACAAACAATTATGTTGTTTCTATTTTGCTTAATGTTGTCCCAAACTGGCGTGGCTTTTCTAAAAGCACAATCACAACCTGATTGCGACGCTTGGAAAACACGTCAGATGTGTCTATGTACTGGAAACGTATCATCTTATCCTCACCGATAATGGATTGTGCAAATCGAGCTTTGAGCGTTTCAGTGCAGGAAGTAATCTGACTTTGATAGATAAACTTGACACTGAATAGTACATGCATCCGTGTGTGACCACGTGACCCACCATTTGCAAAACAAAAACCACATTTTCACCCGCAAATTTCGTGGAAATGAAGAAAAGAAGAAAACGTTTCTCACGACATTGACTGATCATTGTACTGTCATCCAAAATCACACATTTTACTATCTGTAGTTCACCCATCAGCAAAAGCTGCTTGGGTCATTTGATTTATATTAGTGACCGATCGTAATGCCTTTTCTCTCCTTGTACAGTGCAAACGTTTCCTGAAAGAAGCAACATCTCTTCCACATGAACGATGTCAATTTGAACAGGCCCCGTCTTTGACCATGGTCTTTGTAATGTCGGAAACAGACTCAATACATTGACGTTCCACTAGAAAGATTGCCAACATCTTTTTTTTTGGTCATGACATTCAAATCTTTCAAAATATTGTTGAGTGGGCGAAACTATGTCATGTAGAGATTGGATCGGAGTGCATTACCAGAATGATTTAAACAGTTTGGGCTTGTCTTTTCTGATAATTATTATCAGTGTTTGTCAAGGCATATTTTGGAGGCATCAGTCCATTGTTCATGTGCCCTGACTGTCCTTCCGTCTGGGGTATCAGTCCAAAGTTCATTTACCCTGTCCTTCCGTCTGGGGTATCAGTCCAATGTTCATTTGCCCTGACTGCCCTTCCGTCTGGGGCATCAGTCCAATGTTCATGTGCCCTGACTGTCCTTCTGCCTGGGGCATCAGTCCAGTGTTCATGTGGCATGACTGTCCTTCCGTCTGGGGCATCAGTCCAATGTTCATATTCCCTGACTGTCCTTCCGTCTGGGGCATCAGTCCAGTGTTCATGTTCCCTGACTGTCCTTCTGTCTGGGGCATCAGTCCAATGTTCATCTTCACTGGCTGTCCTTCTGTCTGGGGCATCAGTCCAATGCGATCCTCCACAATCAAGGGCCTCCAACTAGCTGTCGGTTTGCTGGCGAGGTAAAGGCGCTGTAAAATAGAGGTCTTTTGACACTCGACTTGGATAACGCTTCATAATTAGTCACCCTTAACAAATTCCAATATTCTTTCTTTAGATTACAGTTTGTTACTATGATGTGAGCATAACAGGAAATAAGACGCTGCGTTAAAGTATTGCAGGTGGTGTTCTATCATATGGATTCTGAAAACATACGTTCATGAGTGCGGAACAATAATAACCCAGCCAAAGGTGTGGATACAGGTTTTTGATAAAACAGGGGCGGGTGTTGGAGTTGGTTGCACAGTACTGAGGTTCTAACTTATTTTCACCGGATTTTCAATGGGCATTTAACAAACTTTCTGGACAATAAGGGGGGTGGGGGTGAGGTGGATCCCCCTCTGGATCCGCCTTTGCTAACACACGATGTTTTCGCAGCCTTGTGAGAAGGTTGTAGATTGGTAACGTTATGACATGACGGCAGTATTACGCCATTTCATAACATGTCACAACGTAATAACAACGTTGCAAATTCATGCTGAGGAAGCGTTTTTCTTTAGGGCCCTCACGGAATTATAGCAACGTTTCTTATGTATTTTGGTTTTGCAATAGTTTCCTGTTGTTTTTCTTTTTACTTTAAAGATTCTTTCTTCACCACCCAGAAACATATTCAGGAAACATACGAACAAAACAACATGCAAACTGACGAATAAACTTTGAAGTGCATTTCTGCTTTGTTTCTTACGTACTGTTCCCTACAGAGAAAACCACTAGCGTAAAATACGCTAGCATCTAATAACGTAAACACTGTGACGGCGTGAAAATGACAAATGACAACGTAATCCAAACGAGAGTCCTCAGAATAACATTTTAACAAAGTGAAATTGTTATTTCAGAGAGCAAGAATAAACTGGACATGACATAGTAGTTTCACGTAATCCAGGGGAAGATAGAGTGGGCAGTGAGTGATTACCAGCAGTTAGATGAGCAGTATCAAAAGGTGACTCTGATAGCAGTGTTTACCATACCTGTAGTAAACTTCCCTTCCGCTTGAGTGTCTGGAAGATGAACATGAACGGGATTGGCAGAGAAATCCCGACAGCCAGTAGAATTCCTATTATTTTAGCATATTCCGGATACATGTATTCTCCATAGCTGGGTGGATCATACTTAAACAGCGTCAGGATGAGAGCACCCTGCCAACACAGATACAGGGGTATTCACTTGGACATTGTAAACAAAATGGACAATTAATCAGATATAGAACATTAATGTCACAGTGACCAAACAATTGATGGTTCGCCTGCGATCGAGCAGAACTACTTCATTTACCTTTTTTAAAACTATTCTGATTAACGGAAGTATTTTTTGATTAATGTAAATGGTGGAAGATAACACACTGACATCATTTCGAATATGGTCGGCCTCAATCAGTTGCAAATTCACGTTTTATCTCAATCTTCATTGAACCATGTTATGTTTGCAAAAACATATCAAGCCACGGGATATTTTTTTACAGGCTGGTGCATGGATGACTGGTTTATTAATCTATACTGTATATATAATAAAATTTATATAGTTCATTGCCC